>NW_028324182.1:13732500-14032500 GCF_054372755.1 Phalangium opilio
AAATATCTACATACCAAATAGTTATCCCTATAAAATATTTTGGACTATATCTATTATATAAGAAAAAAACACTTAAATCAACTTCCACTCAAAACCCATTTAATTTTTTCTTAGTTTCCTTTACGCTTGATAACGCTTTACTTTCGATCTAAGTTTCTACTTTAAATTTAACTAGATCTACAATATAGATATAAAATAGGCAAAGTCTACCGTTTTGGCTAAAATAAAAAGAAGAAACAAATTCCGAATATTGGAAAAATATTATTTTTTAGGCTTATGTCTGGTTGTAGATATACGCTTCAACAAATTCGTGGTGGTTTACTATTGAAAAGTTTGCCTAAAGTTTTTAAGCCTTTTAAGTCTATTTTTCTTCAGAGGGAAAAATAAAAATTATAAAATCAAAACCCCCAAAAATTCGATAATAAATAGCAATAAAATAACGCATTTTCTTCTCAAAAAATATTTCTTTTCATCCAATATTTGATTTAAATTTGAATGAAAAATGGAACTAAACATATTACATCCCCTTAGAATTTGATTTTGGAAATTAGCATATTGTTTGAAGAAAATTCAAAACACATTAGGCATTCTTTTTTATTATTATTTATTTTTCCTTTATAAATGTGAAATCTTATTTTAAGTAAAAATAATGCAGATTCTTTGAATAAAATTAAGTTAATTTCAATTAGATTTAGATCATCTTTAATAGAGAGCTATTTATGCTTAAATTAAGGGCCGTTTTCACATCGCCTTTTAGACAAAAATGAGCCTCTGGACAAAAACGTTCTAAGCTTCTAAAAGGGTTAAAAAAAATATCCGGGGCAATCCAATGATATAGGTAATCTGAGCCGGCCAAAAAATTCCCAAATAATGGAGGGACCATTACTTTTTATTTCTTTTTCCAACCAATATCCCATTCCAATACTTTTCCACCCCCGTATGGTCTCGACGAATCGTTCAGAAGACATAAAAGAGAAAAGACGCTAGACTGGGCCCAAGCTGTTTGTTCTGAACTAATACTAACAAACGAGCAAATAGCTTTAGCTCCAAACTAAAGGAAAAGAGTAAGGAGACGCGTACGGTCACCCAATATATCCCACGAGGTGTTCCTCAGTGTTCCTTAATGTATTGTCTTGACCATTTCGACGACCTCGAGTACATCTCGGACACGCGACCAAATTCTCTCGTCAGAGCGTTCGCCTTATTCGAGATAAACGACTGAACGAAGCAATATGTGGAAATATGCATTCGGACTATACTTATATTGCACACCTTTTAAGCCTTTTATTATCATTGTTTTAGCTAATGTTTCTTATGTTCGCAACAGTATTAAGTCTAATCGTCCTCAGGGGAAGTGAGATCAAATACAATTGGTGAATTTATGCTGCATTTTGTGGATATAGCGAGTACATTAACGTATTAGAGCTTTTGGACCAGAAGTGATAGCTTGTTTACACGAATTAATATTCATTACAATATGTACGATTATGTTCGCGTATATACACAGTGGATTAGTTATTTGAGGGCTGATACTATAACGTAATCTAAAGGTTTTCTCAATTTCATCATTAATTGAACTACATTCCGATGCAGAAGATAACAACTTGAAGCCTTACCTAAGCCAATCTGTAAAACCGAAGGAAATGAAATGACGCAATATTTTGAGGGTTTTAATTAAATTTTTGAAGGTGGGAAATTAAAACTCAAGACAAGGATGTACAGTTATTGAATCTTGCGTTTTACAGCCATGGAATTCGCGCGGGAAAACGCATATCCTACGACGAATCTCTTCAAAGGCTTAACAGTTTCCCTACGTTCTCCGGAATTGACACTATCCCAAGAGACAGCCGGTAAACAAACGAACAAAGACAAAGGATATTATATCTCTGTATACCTTAACGAGATTCAGGAATGATAATTATCTCGTTTAATTAAAGAATTGTATCACTTAAGTTAAGCCTAATTTAAGCTATAAAGTAAATACGCATGGGCAGAAAAAGACTAGTACTTTTCTAACGAAATTTCTAAGCCTAATTCCAAGTGAAAAGCCACGTTCCATCGTACTTTGTAAGGGAGTTAGCAATTTTAGCGTAAATTGTCTCCAAGCAAAATTCATTTTAAATTAAGTATTATACTTAATAACATAATGCTTCTCCGGGTTTAGAATTTCCGGTGGTATTGCAGACTAAAGTGGAATACAAAGTCGAGATACGCGACACAAGCAGCAAGTGCACTGCGACTCTTGGTAAGGTTATTATCGTTAAATACCTGGGGCAATAGGGCACCAAAAAAGGGCTAGCGGTAATGACTCAGGTGGAACAAGAAGGGCAAACCAATATAAACCCATCATAACGTTAGAGTATTTAAAGTTAAGTTGTTTAAGATTAATCACGTCATAGACCTGAAAACACAGATTGAACCGTCGGGGATATTAAAGCTTCTCTCTAATTAATCCTCAATACTACACGCCCTCTCTGATATTAAACCACACTTCCGGTGAACATAGTCATACACTACCCACCCATCTACAGAGATTGAAGCTGAAAGTCAAACTTAGCCTAATTGGTATGCGAGACACTGTTTCAAACATTCGTCGCAAAAACGCACCATGCACTTCTTTAAATAAATACTCTAACACGTAACTAACTCGAACGCCACGTGACCCTAATTAATACGCACTTTCGTTTAAAACGGAAGAGAAAAAAGTAAAATTATAAAAAAGTGTCGTTTGCAGAAGCCAGGTGAGGTAGAAAAACTGACTAATTTGGTCACATAATGAGGCTAATGGATTTTAAGGAAACTTGGGTTATTTTCTTTTTACTTTCTACCCTTGAGGCGATATACCGATACTAGCGTAATACGTACTAAATGAAAAGGTGGAATTATAATTATAAAATCTCATATCATTAGCCGCGTTAATGCGAGAAATATTCCATGGAAAATTATTAAAATAATATTAAATATTAATAAATGTTGCAATAACAGCGTGATCACACATCGCAAGGAGGATGAGTGTTTTTAGTATAGAGGCATTCATATTTTCATGGGTTATAGTCAAAGGTCTGAGAATAGTCTTTTCATCTCCTTTCAATTCTACTCATGTTTCACGCAATCTTTAGAACAAGAATTTACACCCAAAATTATCAGTTATTTGACGCACCCTGGTAGGTAATTACTAACCAATTCTGTCATCATGACACATAGAAACCCAAGCTTTCATAATCCTAACACGATTGAAGTTCTCTTCTTATCGTACTAATTACGTAGTTGAGAGAGAACCCTCTAAGTTTGTTAATTTATGGATTTACAACAAAGTGTATGGCGGCGGTGCAGTACACTCCCTTATAATTCTAACAAAGTTCTTTTAGCTTCAACGAAGCTCCATACCAAAGAGCTGCGCCGCGCGCGTGAAGAGCTAGAAAGGTTAACAGGCATCAGATTATTCTCTAACAAAAATTAATATTCCGGAAAAGCTCTGCAGGGTGTTCATTTAAATACCATGGCTTCAGAGCTGGTTGGTGGAAAGCTCTTTCTTTTAGCGAAAATTTTTGGGTGCTGCTAATAAATTGCCCGTATAATTTATGAGATGGGTTAGTATAGTATTTCGGGAAAAATTCTAACTGAAGTTAACGTGATTCCAAAACTGAAGTAAAGCTGTACAGGGTGTGGCAAAAAGGGCGGTACAGCGCGTTCTATCGGAAGTTTTGAGTCGAAAAGGTTCTATAACAGTTTAATTTAGCATCGTCCTAATCTTTCAGTTTATTGCCTAAATTTAAGTGGTCACCGTAAACCACTGTAATCATAACTCGGTAGGTCAGAATGTCATGGAACATTTTTGACTCAAAATCCCACAAAAATCCGACTGTACATCAGTCCTATAATTACACTTTTCAAAACACCCTGTGTAATTAAAGCCATACTGCCAATTATAATAACCCTTAAGCGCTTAAACTTTCAGGGAGAACTAATTACGAAACTGGAGTTCAATTAAGTACCCTAATTGCTTAGATATAAGTCAAAATTTTTGCCGATAAATAATATTGCTATGGGTTTAATTTGTCTGCCAAAATCAGAATGAGATTTTTATGTAATATAAAGTAGGCCTAACTAACCCCCCCTTCGGGGGGTTATTATGAACTCCTGCTGCTACGAAAATGAAATAGATTTTCTTAGTTCAAACCAACAGTTAGTTATTCGGTAGTAGTAGTAGGATAGGAGCCAAACAACTTAATTTAAATAAGGTATATTAGAGCGTAATGAGTCGAAGAAGATGGAGGAATATTGAATTACTTGAATGGAAGGGAGGGCCGAGTCCTCTATGAAGAAAGAACAAAATTAAAAAAAAAAAATTCCACGCCTAAGATTGATGACGTGAAATGTTTTCTTTCTTTTTTTTTTAATTCTATAACAGGAATCAAGGGTTTTCCTTATATAACCTAGCTAGCTAGCTAGCCAGCCCCCTATCGCGATGAATTATGTATGAAATTTGGTCTCATAGCCGATGATCCATCATTAGACCATGCTGTAAGATTGGAAAGATTGACCTTCGACTCTAATTAGATAAACTCGAAACTTAAATTACTTAAAGTAGATTGAATTTTGTCAAAAAAAAATGTCTCCAAGAGGTTTTTTCTAAAAAAAAAATTGCAAACTAAAATATTCATAAAATTAACCTCCTATCGAATATTCATTTTTCGCACCATTGAATAGATAGATACTTATCTAGGCCATGCATCCCTTAATATTATTAAATGTCTCTTTAGTCTCTCGTTAATTAATCAGCGGGCTTAATTAAGAAAAAATAAAACGTGATGAAAAAAAAATCAGAAAAAAAAAAATAAAACGAAATAAGATTTACGAAAGCAAAGTAACTATAGATGGATCGCGAGCCTAGTAATTAAGAATTGGGCTCCTTTTTGAGACCATGCCAAAGAAGTTCACATTTTTTTGTCTCAGTATTTCGGGCGCACATTTTATCGAACCCTCTAGTCTGATAGACTTAATCATTTACATTTTTATATCCTTGTCGTCAGAGAAAAAAAGTAAAAGTGCAAGATTCCTTAGATTTTGAGACTCGTGTGTGTCCTTAAAGTACTTTTACGTGATGGGCGTTGATTCGAAACAGGCAGGCTGCCTGCTTGCCGCAAGTCGACCCAAATGCAAAAATCAAGAGAAAAGAAAAAAAAAAAACACCTTTCCAGGACTATAGCTTTTGGCCTATCAGTTTTTTTGGGCGCGAGCTTGTCTATTTGTGTGGTAGAAACTTAGTGACAGTTTGATGTATTTTTTCTCTCTCTTGGCCCTTTGCTTTCGTTGCGACTGTTGACTGTATTTCGAAATGAAAAAGAAATAAAATAAACGTTTAAGACCCACCTTTTTATCAAATGAATGTGTTTGCAATATACTTGAAACTACATAAAAGTATCATCAGGAAAATATACAGGTGACACGAAGAATCCTTTTCACTTCATTGACGAAACTATACGATGTACTCGGGAACTTCAGTAAGCTCGGGTTCATGCTTGGGTCAGGTTGAAATCAAGTTCCTCGTGTCACCTGTATACTTTCAGGATTTGTTTTGTACGTTAGGTTATGTTGTACGTGGTGCAATTTCCGAGTGGACGTGGTCAATTGTCCTTTAAGTTCTTATTTATTTCTAGATATCACGCGATATATTCTGTGCCAAGACACCTGAGAATTTTTGTGGCAAGCTACACGCTAACGTATGAGGTATAACAGAACTTAACATTTGTTAATAGGTTATACTGGTTTTTCCATTTTTCAAAAATTAGATACACGTGGTTAACGTGAAGATATCTATTTGGAACAATTTTCGGGGAAATACCTGACACGAAAATCGTGCGCGTGCTTTAGGTATTAAATGGCAATTTAATGAGTACATGATCAAAATTGAAACCTCTTACTTTAAATTTTTTAAACCTGGGATACTGCATGTTAAGACAATCTAACTAAACAACCTTAATAAAGGTTTTTAAATCCTCGTTTCTTCCTTCGAAACGTGTTAGGTTAACTTGACTAATTTTTCCTATACGTTGAGACACATGATTAATTTAGAAATATTATTTTTCGTTCATGTTTTTCAAATACTGAAATTTCATATATAATTTGGTTAAACTATTTTTTTAACATAATATTTTACCTAACAATATTAAATTTTCATAAGATTTAAAGTATAAAGAAATTTTTGAGAACAAGAAGCTATTTTTAAGAGTAATTTATTACGCGGTACATCGTAAAGAAAGTTGTTTTTTTTCTAGTTTAACGTCTTTTTCTCCTAGTTTTCCACTTTTTTTCACCAAGATCCTAACTTTAAGGGGTTAGAGAGAAGCTGAACTTTAAAATCGTTCAAAGGAAAATAAAACACGTACGGCCGTGGTATACTTCAAGGGGTCATTGGGTCAACCGTAAAAAAAGTGAAGGGCTTTAAAATCTGTCTTTTCCGGAACAAATTCCGTGATAGTGATTTTTTCTTTTTTTTCATATGTTCTCCAAACCAATCTTAGATTGATTTTAGAGTAATAAAGTTATAAATATCAAGTCGGAACTTTTCGTGTCAATACCTAGCGTGCTATCTTGAAGAGATAGAAAAAAGATCGATTTAAGTAGTGTCAAAAGCGGATTTGTTAATGTAGTGTGATCTTGAAAACAATATTGGTACACTTAAGTGTAATACTGCGTAATGAATGGAGTTTATTACCCATCGAGTATTTTTCTCCATCGTCACTTGGAAAAGGAAAATATTTACCTCAATGAATGAACTTTTGCCACAATTTCATTGGCTAGCTCCGCATATAGCCCAGCTAACTATGGCATCTGTCATCAAAATGTAGAGGTGACAAAACTTTTTTTATATACCGAGTTCGAAACTCTTATTGCTAAACGTGTGGTAGGAATGGTCGAATAAGAGTATGAAAAAGGAGAACGAAAAAAAAAAATCAATTTCTTTTTAAGTTAACCAGCTACGGGTAAAAAAAATCCAATAAAGGTTTTCCCACTTCACTAAAGGGAAGAATTTTCCACAGTCCAACCTCTTGAACTCTGAAGAGATTGACCGTTAAATGTTTAGAAAGAGAGATACTTACATCCTTTCTCCTTTTCAGACTTATCTCAAAGAATAAACAATTCCTAAGTCAAAACCCTTCAAGGAGCTCGGGTTTTGAATCTTTGTAGTAAACTAAACATTAATGAGTCCAATGCCTTCCCCATTTCTAAATAAGTATATACAAAGATAAGGTCATTGATATTAGAGACCATCGTATCAAGGATCATATCTTGTAAAGCCAATGCCCTTTCACTTTAACCTTAAATTCTTCTAAATGAATGTCTTTCAATACGGAAGTAATTGAAAAACATAATACCATGGAAATGCTATGAAATTGCATTTTACCATTACATTTTCAAAACGGAAATTGTAAATCTGAATTCAAAAGTCGATTTGAAATATGTTTACGTATCCTTATCGAAACCGGAAGTCTAAACTCCGATGAAAGAACTATTGAATAATTCCGAATATACGTGGGTTTTTATTGGAGATTTGTGTTGGATTAGCAAAAAAACCAATGTCAGTCGCAGCTGAGTACATTATACACCCACTGCGGTTATTGGTTCTTGACCTAACTATAAGAAAACAACTCTAGAAAGTGTAGATTAGATTCCACGAGTGTTTTTACGTTATCACCATTGGGGTCTTTGGTTGAAAGTTCAAAAAACGTCAATTACAAACAGCAAAGTATTAAGGCCATTGTTATTTATATTTCCGGATTCTACTCAACAACAAAACATATCGTTTAGATTTCTAACATATAGTCCGTATAATTGGCTAAAAGGACCGCAAAATTCCGGGAAAACAATAGTGCCCTAGTCTCTCAAGACAAACACTGACGTACAGTTTTCTACACGAAGTCTTCTGAACCTGACAAAACTTTATTTGAAGGAACAAAACAGCTATAGGAGCTTACCTATAACAAGAACTATATCGATCTATCGCGTTTTCTGAAAGAATAATACCGCATACGGAAATTTCTTCGATATAGGCCTACATTCTTTCTTTCTTCTCTCTCTGTTGGAACAAAATCCCTTGCTAAAAGTTTTATACAAATATAGAAGTGAAATTGACGCAGAGATCCTAAACGGATGATGTATCGAACCGTGCAGTATGTGGTTTAAATATATATACAGTATATATATATATATTTTTCCCAGAACAAAACCTTTACAGCATTGTTCCGGAGAAATTGGTATGACATTATACAAGCGGATAAATCATTTTTCCTTTGGGAAATTTATTTTTGCTAAGACTTTAGTTGTTTTTCTTTTGTTTTTTAAACTAAAAATACACCCAAAAACTTGGGTTTTTTTTAGTTAGTGGACCGAGTAAGCTATTAAGACGCCCACTATATTGGTATTATCATAACCTTATAATGCGAAAGTATGGGCCTACCACAGGGACTTATAGAAAGAGCAGTGAGACAAAATATAAAATATTTCTTCGTAGTCTAGTTTCTACTTCAAACCTGTCTACTCTACTTTGGTCTAGTGGGGTTAGCGTTAAATATAAAGATGAAAATACGCAATGGTTTCAAACGAATCCGGCACCAGGTGCTGGTCTTTACGTGGTATTCAGGACCCTTCTAGGATGCGAACTCAACCCATACTTACGGAGAGTATTATAGGTTTATGTTACAATATTACGCTGGGTTGATCAATTTTATATATATATTTAATATATTATATATATTTAATATATTATATATAAGATAATTTACTAAAGGCTGCCAAAGATGAGGGTTAACTCCCTAGAAAAAGGTAATTTAATATTTTTCTTATATTATAGTATGCCAAAATGTGAAGGGATTCTGAAACATCATAATGAAGTCAAAACAAATTTTAAAAGTATTTGAAAAATTAATACACTTTCATATTCTCTTTATGGAAAAGGGTTAGATCAATACATCAGAAGTTTCGGCACGCAAAATCTTTCGAAAAAACGGCCGGGCCCAATTAATTTTGGACTAAAAGAGGTGGAAAATTGTCTGATAGAAAAAAAATAACCTCGATTTTTCCCTTTCATCCCATATAATATTAAAATTTCTTTAGTTTTAAAGCGGCTAGCTGCAGCTGATTTTTAAGTTTTTAAAGATTCAAAACATGCACGAGACTATAGGCCTAGGCCACGTAAGTTCCCGGTTCAATCTTAAATTTCGAATGAGAAAAATAAGAGATGAATTTTTATGCGGAACATGCATACTCCTTTTCTGCAGGTCTCTCCACCAAAAGAAATACAAGTCTTTCTTCCAATGCAAAACGAATGCGAGTTTAACCTGGGCGTATATATGAAGAAAGTGCCTTTGAAATTTTTCATATTTTCTTAAAATTTCGCGTTCTTGATGCCTGTCCTTTCTAGGATATTTTCCAGCCATAAAATTAACATTTAAAATACACTACATTAAAAGGTGTAGGCATAGCATCCTATAGACGTCCTGCGCATTCTTGGAAATATCTTATGTCTAGATCGCAGCTCTAGACTTATTTGAAGTCCATGCCTCTTTTCAGTTAATTTCTTAAAACTGTAATATTCAAATTATTTACACGCGTGACAGGTATAACTTTAATGAAATGAAAAAACACAAAACTATTTTCTCGTATTCAGCCTCGGGTGAAATTAACGAAGATAAAGATAAAGCAACGTCTGACTGACATAAAAAAGTTAATTACAACATTTTAAAGTACATTTCCGCGAGCGTGATTTGTTAAAAATAAAACGTAGTAAACATCTCCGTATAACTTTAAATTGAAATTATATAAAAGGGGTCAAGTCAATCCGTCTGAGTATGAATATAAGTTATAGATTGAGATTTTCTATTTGCAATAGACGTTTCCTTCAGGGGTTGCGGGTAGCTTGAAAGCATTTAACTAATTAATATACAATATCTAACATAATATTTAATTATCCCTATATTGAATTGGTGAACTAGAAGGCGTTACGTTTTAACCCCCTTTTTCTAAGGTCAGGGGTTTCGATATTTTGCAGGCTAAATCATATGCAGGTGGTAAATAAGAAATTTATTCCGAGTGTTATCCCGCTCATATATCTTCATGGATTAAATTACAACCCTAGCAGATTAAAATACCATCCAGATGGATATTCTTAGCTCCATTTTCGCTAAAATAACCCACACCATAAAAAAATATTCCAAAAATATCCCTTGACTAATATTAGACGTTAATACTAGCCTTCCTCTCATATTAGTGACGGTTTCGAGTATCGTCTGACCTTTCAAACTTTCTAAAAATGATAAAATGAAAGGATAGCTAGCCTCGGCGGTAGTGGTGGTAAAGTTATATAGGCTCCTATATTAGAGGACTTTTAATTATCGAAGGAACGCTTTGGGTTTCAGCGCTCGCCAACTGAGCGGATCTCACCCTAGCTGACACGATAATTACAGGGGACCATTGCCACAACCACGAAATTAAAGACTAATACCAAAGGGTTATTAGACGTAAAACGACGGCTTAGAAGTTACGAAACATCAAGAAGTATGACAGGTAATAGGCCTTTTTAATGCTAGTTATAGCCGAGAGAGCGTATAGATTTTAGGGTCCCGTGCTAAACCAAGTTTAATTTATTAAGGTAACCACATTTTAAACTTACTTTCATACTTATAGGTGTTACATAACTTAAGAATGCAAATATATAAGGCGTTTTTGATAAGTGTACCATAAAATTGAAGAGTGTATTCTCTTAGGGTCAAACTTAGTGCATAAAAAAATGTCAAAGAACATAAATGTCCTTGCAGAGAACAATCAGTGTTCAAGAGAGCTCATAATTCCGGAACTAAATGTTGTAGAATCAATGTTATTTGAAACTTTACACTCAGTTTGATCCAACAAAAGTACGTGCCCTTCAGTTTATGGCAAACTTATAAAAAACACTCTGTATACATTACGAGCCAATGAATTATGAAATAACTTCTAGAGGTTACTAGCACTCTAAAAAGAAGTTATTAACGAAATTAAAAATGCTCCATTCCCCCCAAAATAAAAACCCTAAAATACCGTGCAGAAATATTGTCGTAAAGGGTATAAAAAGAAAGCGGGGGAAAAGAAAAAAAAATATATAGAATGGTGTTTTCGTCAGCTCGTCACAGTTGATGGCCAGAAATGAATAACACCCCCTAACTTGTCACAACGACAGGGAACAACACTTTTTTAGTTTTTTTATTTTTTCACGAACTCGATGATATCGATACCTACGTGTTTTCTAATAACTATAATTAGTTGGTGATGAAAACAGGACCCGCATATCATACGGGGAAAAAATTATTTCTTAAAGGGGCAGTAAATTCTTTCGAAATCTATTTATAAAGTGTTAAGTACGCCACTGAAATGAAATAGTAGATGAAACAAGTTAGTTAGTACCCCTTTAACAAAAGTGTTAAATTTCATTTACGAGTTTGAAATCTATATCTTTTGTCACCTATCAAAGATACAGAATCTCTTACGCGTTGAAAAATAACCGTAATTATAGACATCGTCGACAATTTGTTAAGTCTTCATTTCCAATTGTGTAATAATAATAATATTACAAATGATTGTGTTACGCAGAAGCGAACATGAAAACATTTTGTAATAAAAAAAAAAATCACGTTTCTGTTCTGAAGGAAACTTTAAACAAAAATAACATATTCTTCTTAGTCATTTTCTTTTCCATGTATCTAAGCTAAGGCGACAGTCCATTTTTGTAAGAAAATATTTTTCATGGGGGATAAGATGTCGGGAAAAAAATCTACTCGATATCTTTGTCTCCTTTCTTGGATAAAAACAAAGAAACGTGTTTGTTCTACAAAATCTAGTCTAAAGTATTTTTCGGCATCCGCATATATCGAGTTTTGCCCAAGAGCTTTTTCCAAATATTGCCTATATACATATACACCTTTCATATAAAACATTATCAAACTATATATCTAGGTTTTTCTCTTTTTAAAGCAAAGACCTATGATCTTGCAAAGGAACATTCCGTTGTTATTTTTTATATCTGACAGACTGTAGACCTATAGGTTGATATTCTAAGTTAATATTTAACCATACCATACTGTTAACAAAATTCTATGAATATTACACAACATTACATGAATATGGTACCCTAAAAGGCAGAAATGAAACTAAAATATTCACAAAAAGAACAAATGAAACGAATATTCCTTGGGAATTTCAGGTAATATATCTCCTTAATTCATGTAGCTCAACCATATTTCAAAAATGGATAACAATGGATATTTTTAAGTTGGCGGGTCCTTAGAAGTTAAGTGGGAGAAAGAAATAGAGAGGAAACTCATTTTTAAAAGCCGTTCAATCACCATGCACCAAAGATCAATTTTTTTTTTAGCTATAGGTCCGCACTTTTAACTCCATTGTATTGTTAAAAAGTGATTATTTTTCTCGCAACATTTTCGAAACCAGCTCAGAAATATTCTTTTAAAATTTTAAAATAAGATAAATAGCCATGGGTAGCTTTTAAAATGTATTAAAAAGGAAAGAGATCGAGCATGCAGGAGTGTTTTTTTCTCTTTTCTTTCATACTAGCAATTACCAACGAAACACTCAATAATTACGAGAGCGTAAACGAGGTTTCATAAATCAAAAACGAATATAATTTTAACTAGACAGTTTTAATTTTTCTAAAAAAAAAATTAACTGCACGTGTTTATTCGCGCTAAAGTGAGTTGTAACGCTGAATGAAAATATGTAATATTTGTTAAAAGGGAGGTTGGAACGAGGCAACGTTTCGTAGTCCAAACACGATTTACTAGAACTTTGTTGCTAAGCTTAATTTATCTATTCGTAAGGTTATTTCATTAAGCCTTGGCAAAAATAGTAGTATTTACTATGGAGATTAGAACACGATTTACTAGAAGTCTAACGTTTTTGTTGTTAAGCCTAATTAATTTATTCGTAAGCCTTAGCAAACATTTTGGGTGGATTACCATCGTGATTTTCGTTTCATACTCTCTTTGAATAATTTCCAATGTATAATTTTTTACTTTAACGTCGAACTTAAGTTTGAAACCACCTCTTAATAAACGCGTGTTAGTGGTTGGGTGGCCCTATCATTTCAAAAAAATTCGAAGCCTAAATTATGATAGACGCCATGATATAAATAAGAACGTATAAATTTCAGAAACGCAAGTCTATAGAAAAAGCCTTCCTTCATCTAGGTGTGGTTTAGTTATACGTCTATCTTAATACAATGTTAAACTCCGTCCCTCTCCTTTCCCCTTATTGCGAAATTTAAAAATAAAATGCTCCAAATTTATCTTTTTTCTCGATTTGCAGATGGGGGGGGGGAATAGAAATAATAAAAACATATCATTTGAACTCTTAATTGCGTTAGCAGTCGTTCCTTAATGAAAAACACAAATCTTAGATAAAATTAGGGACCGACCGAAGCGTGGAAGATGCTGCGAATTCGGATCTTCGGGATCGTACGCCAATCGCTTATAAATCGGTAATAAGAGGAAGGTAGTGTAAAAGCAATACTACAGCACTTGGTAAATCATCCTCTGAGCCATTTCTAACATTCACCAATTGCAATTGACCATACATATAAAGAAAAAACAGAGCCAATACGACGTAACTACAGTTTATGTTTATGGTTCTAATTTTCTAAACAGTATTTTCATCTTCAGTCTGACTTTGCACTACCCATAAAGGTTAGTGTGTCCAGCATCATACGGCGAAACAAATTTAGCAATTGTCGACCTAAAAATAGAACTAACGGACAAGGCGCTCGGTTTACCGGGGATTAAAACGAAAGTTGACGGAATCCCGGATGTGGAAGCGAACACAACAGGGGTGTCTGGGAAACCGGGGTTGTTTTTTGCGGCGATGGTCATCTCATGGGAGATAAAAAGGAAACAAACTGAAGCTAAAACCGTGGTGTAACTTCAAACCGAAATCTGTAATTGTATCCGTACTAATAGTATAGTTTTACTAGCCTAAATTCTCGAGGCTATATCGTTAAGCCTAGCTTCTCGCGCATTATGGACCCAAAGTGAAAACAACTATACAAGCTTTTTGATAGCGATTGGCGCGGGTGGAAACCAGACAGCGAGACTAACCCAATTTTCGGGTGCATGCATGCTCTGACGAAAAAAGAAAGGTTTAGAATAGAATCTCGGGCGAGCGACTGAGAATACGCCAAGTTACTGGCACAAAAAATGAGCCTTTGCGTTTCCATTAACCTTTTACGGTAAAGTCGCTGACACTTCCACTCCTCGTCTCTTGTCTCTAACCCTTTCTTTAGAAGAATTGAGATATTTCGCGGTCGACCACTTTTGTACTGCTCTCAATCCTTCCCTTCCCTTTTGGTTTTCAACACTTTCATGCAGCTTCGCGGCATGCTGGCTGAGTGTAATTTAAATTATCCACATTGCAACCAAATGGAAACAGTTAAAAATGCCACAGAGAGTACAAGGCTTAAAGGGAGGGTGAAGTAGAAAATCAAGTGATTTTTTATCAATTCTTCTATTAATTACAAGACCAGTCTGCATAGTGAAACATTTAGGAAATACTTCCGAATGATTTTAAAATTCAAATTAGGTTCAGATTTTATGGATAATTTTAAAGAAGGTCCTCCAACCTTCCTTTGTTAATAAAAAGGCAAGGCGTTACGCGATTGGTCGGAGGACCTTCTTTAAAATTATCCTTAAAATCTGAACCTAATTTGAATTTTAAAATCATTCCGAGGAATTTCCTGAATGTTTCACTATGCAGACTGGTCTTATAACTAGTAGAAGAATCGATTAAAAATCACTTGATTTTCTACTTCACCCTCCCTTTAAGATGTTAAGGGTATAATATATCAAAATAGCTAAAAGTATTAATTCATATACATAGTATTTGGACAAAACGATCAAATGAAATTACAATAATGCATGGGAGAGGGGAGATTGCAAATACCACGATCGCTTAATTGCATTTACGCATGGAAAATTAGAAAATTACCAAAATGGGAGTTTCCATTATAACTTCCCGGGCATTCCAAACTGGAGCTCCCTAATTTTGTCGCAAAACCCAAGCACGTAGCTAACGTTATAGGGATGACTTTCTTTCATACGTATATCAAGCCTAGGCTTAGATGTATGAGCAAAGGTTAGGAAAACTTGATGAATGAATCGGGAGCCCCCCCCCCCCCCCCCTTAATCGAGAAAAAGGTCTATTACCAAAACTCGAGGTTGACACAACGCCTGTTTGAGACAGGCAAAATCAACTTGCTCAAAGTAAAACAAAACTTCGGAACAGATTTTCAGACAAAGATTGCCTCGAGCGCTCGTAAGAACTAACAAAAGGAACCTTGAAACTTTCAACTAAGCTGTCCGTAAACTTTACTAAAATTAATACTGAAACTTTCAAAGGCCAAGGAAAACGAACTGTCCAGAAATATTTCAGTTTTAGTGAAGATAAAATTCACAACTCACAAGTCCTAAGCCTACTCTAAACTTTTTATGTAGCGTGTCATGGCCCTAGACAGGAAATGGTCAATTGGTGCCAAGATCTTAGAGACAAACCCACGTATGACATAACAAATCAACCGAGATATTTACCCATAATTCAATTTTGACCGAGCCTCTCAATGTATAGTTTAAAAAAAATGGTCCTACCTTAAAAATTTCCACTTGAGATTGAGATGAAGACACGTTACCGCTGAAATTCAATGACGCGTACCACGTCCACGTGGGTTTGGCTTGTTACAAATTTGGAAGAGCTCTCGCACGTCCTCAAAAGGGTCAACGTATCTTTCACGTTATTGCCATTTCTGCAAAAAGAAAATTGTAAAAAATAAAGCGAAATCACTGAAAATTCAATATAAATTAAGATTTTAAAACGAAAAAGAGTGGGCTTACAATTACGTTTATGAGGAATGGGCCGCGTTTTTAAGAGCCACATAAATTCAATTTAGCTGAAACGTCGTATGACGGAGGCCAATGATAGGTATTCGAATTTTAAAAACCCAACCCGACGTTAACTAAGAAAACAGCCCCAAGGTATGTTTGAAAAAACTCTCGGCCAAATATCAAACAGATTCTCTGGCAATTATCAGCGGGGCCTCGTGCGTAATTATAAGACTACCCATTTGGGACTTTAACCCACGCTTGGTTTTCTTCTTTTTTTTGTAAAAAATTAGCTTCGGGCACGCGAGAAAAATATTGCCATATTTAAGATTCGTAAAGATATTTTTTATTCGGTGTGAAAAAACGGGTTTATTCGAAAATATATTGGAGAATCTTTAAATGGTTAAAGGAAAAGGAACGAATTGTTAAGTTCCTATGCCGTTTCCCATGAAGTAACTTCATTGGATTGAAAATAAAACATTATTTTAAGGGAGTTATATTTCAACTAGGTATCCTTAAATATTGCTCCATGGTGGGAGCTTGGTAGTTTGCTGACTGCACTTCAACATTAGGCTTACCAAACTTCGAATATCTTACCCTAGTATTCGATTCCCCATCACTTTACATTCATTTAAAAAGATACAATCATTCTTATAATTTATTAGGCCTAACTATGCTGATATTTATTATCAGATATGGGGAATTTTGATTAAATTTTGACCTGCTTGTAAAAAGCGGTCAAACTCCGAAAAGCATCGGGTTTCACCCTTTTTTTTTCATTCACAAAAACAGGGGCCAACGTAAACGCCCAAAAAAATGCACCACCACCACTCTTTCGTTCAATTCAAAATCCTCCGCAACGATTCTCGCGAATAAAAAACACTTTATCTCGATATTCAGTTTCCCCCTAGAATTGAAAATAATAAAAAGCAAAAACCGCTTTGATAATCATTCACAATTTTCTGGGAGGGTTTCTATACTTTCTCTTTTTATTCAAAACCGAAAACGAAAACTTCTGATGGACAAGAACTCGCTTACGCTGACAAAAAATGATAGAAAACCCCCGATTTTTTATCCGCCCCCGCAACCAATAGTGATGAAATACTTCACCACCCCTTAATGGAGGTCGAGTGTTAGATAGAGTAAAGAAAAATGCTTGATTACGTCACCTTTTGTATTATATTTAATCATGGACGTTATAAATCCCATAGGAGACAGGAACTTAAAATTTGGAAAAATATTTGTTAATATCTAGTAAATAAATTAGGCACCTTTTCCAAAATATAAATAATATTAAGAAGTATTTTAGTAATTATCTGATAAAATATCATTTGTTAATCTGACATTCAACATCCTTCAGGTATTTCTAAAACCACGAAAACTGAAGAGAAAATTTAATCTAGAAAACATGATCCCAATTTCGAATATTGTTGACAAAGAACTTGCGTTCCTTCAACCTAATCCAGATATCCTTTACCTAGAAGCGAACTCTGAAATTTCTGATTAGGGGCGCAAACAAAACTCGAATACTTCACTAAAACCGAAGCTAGCGTAAGGGTATGTTACATTGTCTTGAGGGGCACACCACTAAATTAAAAGGATACACTAGTCCTCTGTATCACTTTAAAAAAGGCGTGGTTCAACTAATAAAAAATCATTTCATGGGCATAACGCTTTTTAATTATAAAGTTTCATTAGAAAGTATTTTGACGCCAAGTGATTAGCCCCTCGATATAGGCCTATATCTAAAATAAGATTACTTTATAAAATAACAATGTTTTGTTATTTAGACATACGGTTGTAGGTAATAATACTAAAGCATAGAAATATTGATCAGAGACTCAAAAAAAAAAAAAAAAAAACAGATTTCTATTTCTACAAAATATTTTTTATCTAGATATCATTTTTACAGCCTAATATCACTGAAGGGATTTGGAAAGGAAACCAAGGAGTTAAGAAAGAATGCGTCTAGCTCATACGGATTTGTTTCAAAGTAGGAACAAGATGGTCTAGTTCATAATATACAATGCCACCACGTGATCAATATTTCGAAAAATCTTCAATTGAAAAACAGGTTTGATAGGCCTACTTAGGCTATTAAAATTAAAACTATGACATCCTTTTTCAAGATATTTGATACCTCAGATTACGCACTTCCAATTATACCAAAGGTCCGTCACATAACCACAGAAAAATCACTAAGAAACGACGTTACCTCTATAATTATTGGGCAAATATTTTTCCATCTCTAAAAGTTCACGAGGCCAAAGAAAAACTGTCGAAACCATCTTGCCCAGAAGGCAGACAAACTGTCACGAGATCGGATTGGAAAACTGTTCGGTATAGAGAAACTAAAAGGTAGTTAGTTCAGTATATTAAACCCTATTCCGCAGAATCCGTAAAAGAAATACTTGTACTTAACATGGATAAATAGCAGGCCTCCGGGACATACGTTTTATACCGAGCATAAGCATTAAGTCAAGCGTAATTACATCCTCTAAATCTTTATATACATCCATTTCCAGTCCTACTCCCAATTATACGTAGAAAAAGATTTTCCGAATCTCGATATATGGTATAAAATGATATCAGCCCGCCGCCGGTGTATGTACTGGTTGAAATAGCTTTTTGGAGAAAGAACTCCATTTCGATATCTACTATTAGGATTGGTGGCTATTTGTTATCCAGCCAATTTCTCCCCCCGCCCCCCCCCCAAAAAGGTCCAAAATTGCAGCCAGATAGAGAGTATTGTAAGATCAGTTCTAGAGTGTTGTAAATTGAGATTGACTTTAGACGGAAGCTAAGCCTAATGTTCGTGTCTTTTGCGTAATTGAGGTCACAGCCTGGAGACAAGTATAGCTGCTACTGCGAAAAACTTGTTAGCTTTCTTCCATGGTTACTGCCAAAGAGTAATACCAAGGCCAAATAGGAATAAGAGAAAGTGAGCAACTCGGGTGGATACGAAATAGTCTTCCCCAGTACCGCGAAGTCTGTCTTTCTCTCTTCCATCCTTGCTTACCCAATCAGAGCTCTGCTTTATGTTTTTCTCCCTCTCTCTGTCGAAATACGCGATTTTCCGCGGGTAGTACTTTTCGTTGGCACTGAGGCACCGTGAATCAAACGTCGTGTACGATCACTTTCAGTTATTTATATTTGCATTTAGTGATACGTAACTGTGATTTTATTTTTCATTTTTTTTTTTTCAAAAGTTTTTTCAGTCAAACTTTGGGAAAACGGGTGTTATTTTTTAAGTTTCACAATTTTGTGGGAAAAAACCATTACCAAGCGAAAGGGGTCGTGTTTTTGGATATTTCATAGTTTACCAGAAAGGCAGTAACTATTTATATAGATGGATAACCTATTTTAGAGTAATAGATCGCTATGACAAAATTATAAAATAATACCAACATTTCTCGAAACCACAATGAGAAAATATTAAAATCGGAACAGTCTCGAGATACCATTCACTAATAAGTCTGTTCTACCAATTTAATTAGCGTCATACGAGTCGATTCATCAAACCAAATTCACAAATTGTTCTGGGGGGATAAATTAAATCACCCTTCAATTCCAAACAGTTTATAATTAGATAACGTGCTCGAACCACTCTTGTTGATTAACCCAAATCGAAAGGCTATAGAATGGAAACAATGATTCGCCTTTTAAACTATAACAATGCCCAAACTTACGGTGGCAATTACTAGCAAAGCAGACATCTCAGACAATTTCGTGAGAGAGTTCAAGGACAGATTTCGGAGGAAGTTCAGTCTAGAATTCTGAATACAGAGTATATTTTAAACTAGGGAATTCTTTACCCTAAATATGAATAAATTAAGTAAGTCACGGAATCGGATAATTAAATTAGAAATTAGGGATAATTTCCACACCGTGGTGTTTTAAAAGAACCAATAGAGAGCTGACGTTTAAAGACCTAGATTAGTGTGGAATTATTTTCAACTCTGTCTATAATAAAAATGTCATAACAGTAAAACCAAGATTTGTTGTCAACAGCTGTGTTGGTAGCAAAATTGAAAATTAACCGAGCGAAGAAGCGTCTCTTAATTCCTTCCCCGCAATTCGTTCTAGCAAAGAATAGTGGCACCCCGTATTATCTTCCATTACAATCGTATAAGAGTCAAAGCCAGGGAACTGCTTTTAGCGAATTATTACAAAATTAACAAAAGGCGCCAAAGATAAAGCAACGGAAAGACAAATTAATTTATTCTAGAAATCTAGCCAAAATTTTTCCTGCTTAGAAATTTTCTTCCGAAACTTCAAAAGGGGTTTCAAAATTTTAAAACAGCTCACTGCGGAACTGTAATAGAAACCTTTGGTATTTAATAATGCTGTGTATTAAGAAATTTAAACAAAGGCCTAAGTCAGCGAAGTCGAGAATTGCTTGAAGTGGTTTAGTACTAATTACAAACCATGGCTTAAATATTTCAGCCCTTTTAAGTGTATTGTCCGGCTAATTATAATATACGAACAAAAGGGAATTAGATACGAAAGTTTTAAGCGGAGTGTCACGAAGAGGGGAGAGTTTAACGATCTTAAGGGTCTTTGGTGACAGGGTCATTACACCGCTGTCCATTCACTTCCAAAAATACTCGGACTGGGGTCAAAGGGAATTATCCAAGTCTGGGAAACGGATTTAAACCAGAAGAATGACAAAGATTAACGTCTAAAGGGAAGAGACATTATTTACCGAGTAAATCGAGACTGAAAACTATGAAAAATACAGCGTGTTTCAGTTCCCCTTTGATCCACGACATGTTGTATAACTTTTAAGGCGTAAATCTCACAGAGCCAGCAGTAAAAGCTTTTGAACAATTTTTCAAAAAGGCGTTAGGCTTAGATATACCCTAAGTTTAATCCTTTTTTTCCTTTGCAAGGGATAAATTTCTCTTTCCGCTTTTATCTGACGGCAAATCGGTTGGGTTCTCTCTCTCTCTCTCTCTCTCTGGGAGCGAGCTTCCCACTATAGATAAAGGGTCACTGGGTCTTCTATCCGAGTAATTCTACTCAACCAAATCGATGGCAAGGTGGTGAGAAACAATGTGGGAAGGGGTTGTATAAAGGATGAGGTGTATATAGCAGTAAGCGTTTATTTGAATTGAGATGTATAATAGGATAAAACCAGCTGCTTCCCTTTACCTCGTATAGATCCCGATTGAACCCATTCTTCGAAGTTCGTACTCCTAGATACCAGATATATCCTATCGTTTTAGCAAGGCCGATAAGGCGGCTTCTCTAGCGCTGTTTGTAAACACATTTCCAAGATTCCCAAAACTTATTTCTCTTCACGGATAAGGAATGATATTATACAAGCTTTTAAACAATTAAAATAGTTTTGGAAAATCTCTTAAAGAGGGCTATAAATTTCGCGGAGAGTTTCGATATGCGAAACTTTAGGAATTTATAAATTAAAACGTTGTACGCCTTATGAGAAAAGGTATATACAACGCAACTTATGTTTAAAATTAAAACTAAACATTACATGGATATATTATTCGAAATATTTTATATTAAACTTACAATACTTTAAACCTTTCCTTGAACATCAGTTACGAGATTTTAGATTATACTGACGTCTTAAGTTACAGTTAAATTTAATTTGAGAGAAAATTTATTGACGTGTATAACCTATTCAACAAAGTGTAGGCAATAACATTACCGAAAAGTTGGTGCATATAGTGTAGGAAATGAGGGGAAATCAAGCCTGAGTACACTAATATTCAATTCCCGCCAATCTATGATTCAGGCGGGAGAAGTGCAAGAGCACGTGGTTCAAGAACGGATGGACGATATCAACTAAATGTCCATATCACCACATAGCGAGATTGGAGAAAAACTCCAACGTATAGAGCAAAAATAAAGTATATAAAGACACTTAATGGAAGGAAGCGTGATGGATCAGAGAGTGTCTCTGTAGTTACTGGTAGCCGGTAATCATATTTAACAGGGTTGATATTGCTGTAGATATCTGGCGCCAAAGATCCTCATCAAAGACAATCTATAAGATATCGAAGAGCCATTCCCCCATATACTCTTTCTTCGTCCAACCAGTTGTAATAGAGTAAAAAGTAAAAGAGGAAGACAAGTCCGGGAAACTAAGTCAAGTCAAACGGAAATTGACAAATTCATCACGAGATAGTAGTGGTTGGCAAAGGCCGGGGTGGATGACATTAAAGTGAGGGTAAAATGGGGCTAAATACCATTAACCAGCATTTTAGGGTGATCTTTAAATTAGGTCACAACGCAGCTTAGAATATTTTAGTTGAATTAGGACTTATTGAATTGTTGCAAGGAACATTGGTTGACACTTAAATCCTCAAGTAAGATATTACAAGATTTCATTTGACCATCACTTCCCTTTCAACTCGTGTCCGAGCTCTAAAGGGCAGTACTACAAAGATGACCCGGTATGTATCTCTCGCAAAGATGGGATATAGTACCATATACCCAAAAACAAGAAAATGACAGGCTCCAGTCTTTTCCACGATACCAAAGTCAATGACTGCTTTTAAAACTCCTGGAGGGATATCGATAAGGCTATATACTCTCTTAGCTTTGTACCATTTGAGGGCAGATAGAATGACGCGTCGTCTTACGCGGTAACCCGGCCTGTCCGTTTTGACGTATAGGAGAATCGAAGTTGGAGCCGTGGGCCCGATCTGTTCAGTCTGTCAAAATTTTTAAGTTAGAGAAGTGTCAACTGATAAGAATCGATCTCGATACTCGAGCGCCAGATAGACTTTCCTATAGCTCACAAGTGTCATATACATTGACAAAATACTAAATGCTTTCTTCCGACGTGATGCCGTTGTCGAGACGGAAATATTAACTAAGGAATGTATGAATTTAAAAGTTATGATACGTTCAGAGTGCAGGACATTATAGAAGCTACACAGATAATTCTTATGATGCTACGCTGATACTTCCTTCATTTTTACTCTGTGAAGACAGGGCGAGATGAATTCCAAGTGTCGCTTCAATTTGATCACGGTTCTTTGTTCCTCATTAGTAATTCTGAACAGTAACATTATATACATGAATAAAGATTTTGGAACATATTTTCTTTACTTTATACTAAAATTTAGATTAAATACTTTTATCTAAAGATTATTAATTAAGTTGTCTAGGGTAAATAATATATTAATTGGTAAAGTTAGTATGTTCGCATTGTGCTTAAAAAGCTATTGATTAAATTGAAATTAAAAACTAATGAGACCAGGTTCGACCCTTGTTAATAGATAAATTAGTGTTGTTTATTTAAAATGGATTTTAGAGAGATGAGTTTAAAATAATAATAACATAATAGTTTCTGGCTGGTTAACCCTTATAAAAATTTAACTTTGTGACTCACGGTTTACGCGACACGCGTGCTAGCATTGTTCTTTGAAGATTATAAGGTTGATCGTCTTGAAGATGTTTAGATTGATTGTATTGGAAGATGTAGTCCTCAATTCCGTTGGTTACGTGGAGACTTATTTTCATGTCGCACATTTTAAATTATTTATCGACGCGAAGAAGTATATCCGCCCGCACATTTATAATTTAGTTTTACGCGGGGTGGGTCAGTCCTTGACCACCTTCTCCTTCAGTTCCAGATCCAACCCTCCTCTCCGCTCGAACTCTACTCCTCTCCTCTCTTCAAAATTATTCTCTCCTTTCGCACTTTCACTTTTTAGGGGTCACGTGTGCCCCAAGGACCACTAAACGAGTTCACTCGGGGTTTTTATAAAATCCCGAGTATCGCGGTTTGCGCGCGAGGGTTTCAACCAGCCAGGTAGATATTTACAAATAGGGGGAAAGTGGGGGAAAACCAGCCATAGGGATATTTTGGTGTAAAAGTAGGCTTATATTTAAATTTGCTTGTTACAATTTTTTTAAACTAGAGATTAAATATTCATGGGTATATGAGTATTAATTCAAGTTAACACGTCAAAGGGACACCTTTTTTAAAGGATGCACGACATAAGTACGTGATCTTGCCTTTTGAAGAAATTCATTAATATTTGACCTGTAATCACGTTTGAAGATTTTTTTATTTTATAATTTTCGAACCAATTTTATGATTATCCGCTCACGATTTTGATAATTGGAGTGTTGTCGAAAATGGGTTATAGCGTAAAATTTATTAGTTTGTTATGGCAGTTTGTAGAAAGGGAGAGGCAAAGATTATGCAAATTATGTTGATTTTATCGCTATATAAAATCCAATCAACGCACAATCAAGAAGGGCGTGTTTTGAATTTTGATTTTCATCGTAAATATTATGACAACTTATTTAAAGTTTCCAAGAAAACTCAAATATTTGGGTTGTTTAAATAAAATTCCGATAATTCGTATAAAGAGCGTAAAAAATCATTGAATTAGAAATTGTTCATTTATGGGGCGTAATTCACTTTCAGTTTTTAATTTTCCATTTTTCATTCTGCGGGGTATAAAGAAGGCGGGGTTTTGATAGACTCTAATAAATCATTCCACCACCTCCCAATTCACGGAGCTATCACTCTGATTAGAAACGAAAGATTTCTTCCTTTCGAAAAATGGAGTGTATAAACGAACGTAAAAATAAAGAAAAATTTGTACATCAATCGGAACACACGATTTCTCAGCTATGGCACGACGGGTTCAATCGACTTCCCCTAAGGCAAAATATTGTGACAGAATTTTAATTAATTATTATCATCTTGGAACGAGAATTTAAGTGGGAAAAAAACGGAAAAATATCCACCCTCCCTTTTTTTAAGATGCGTAGACCTGCATTCTTTGCAATAAAAAGCCTTGAATTAGAATTAAATTGAAAGAAGATATTCATTATGCATTGAAATTTGTTAAATAATTAATTTTAGAGTGCACTTAACTAAACAAATAAAATTTGTATGTAGAGGAATTTAACGAACGTGCAGCTTACGTAATAACGTTTCCAAAAAATATTGTTAAATAATTTTGATAATATAGGTAAAAAAAACTATAAAACTTTTATTATTAAAGTGCCGAAAGGTTTAGTACAAAACTATTATTCTTAATTCTAAATTAAAAAGGTCTCTAGGGGGAAAATTGCGTCATATTTATCCCACAGCTGCATTCTCAAAACAATATATTTAAAGAACTGATTTCATTGTTTAAGAATTTCAAAAATATAAACTTCATTTATGGCCTCTGGGGTTTTAGTTTTGAAGTTTTTTAAGATATTTCCAGACCAAAACGGCGTACATCTCGCGATCTAGGACAATTCTAAGGAACTCCCTCTCTATGGTATAACGTCATTTTCTAATTCTTTCGTCATTTCGTTTATAATCTTACATAGTGGGAGGTTCAATCTGATTTGATAATTAATATCCTCGTTAGGGGGATCGAGAAAAAGCTATACGGTATACTTTTGCGCAAGATTTTACTTTCTACATATAACTTGTCACTTTACATTATTTATACGAGATCTTAATCAATAATTAAAGTTGAAATGTGTTAGGACGGTAATGGGGTCTTAAAAGCCTTTTCGTCATTAAAGAGATCTTGCAATGAAAGGTGCGGTGACACTATATTCCAGGAATTGTATATTTAAAGAATAAATAGTGGAAAATCTTTCGTACAAATTTAATACGAGTATTCAATAAGACATTAAAGTGATTCATATCAGACAAAATTTGGTACCATATTGACAGGAAGGTCAGAAAAAGGTCAACTGATAAAATAGGCAATGTCAACTAAATGGATAACGAAAACTTCGGCCCTGGAGCTATCCATACGATGAAAGTTAGACAAAAAACCTAAAGAAAAAAAAAAGGATGGGAAACCAAATAGAAAGATCAAATGACCACCGGTCAAGTCTCATTCAAGTCAGTGGGCATAAAAAGAAAATTGTCTAAGACCCATATCCACCCTCTCCCTATAACACCGGAAACGTAGTCTCTTGTACGGAAGTGAAATTGACGGTTGTCTGCCTCATCCGGAAATACGTCATGACCTATCACGTGTTGCCAGGGGTAAATAACGAAAGGAGTTAGAGACGCTAGCTTCCGTAGTGTAGAATACAGTGGGACCTTGAAACGTCATAGAATTTGTAACTAACGTAGTGCCATCTTTGGAACTGTATTGTAAATAAGAGCAGAACCTTAAAAGTTTTGCCTTAAAATCTCGCACAGCAAGGTATTCTGGGTAAAGTAAAATGGCGGGTGTCGAACTGTCGATGTTGTGAAGTCGTCTCATAAATCAACCCAATATAATTATTATATTCAATCGCGAGTAAACAGCAATTTAAAGAAGAAAGATAAGTCATCAATTTGCAATTTGAAGCCGGGGAAATCCTCAAAATGTGATCAAACTCTTTTTGCCGTAAGTGCGCGGTTACAGAGTCGGCCCAGTGAGCCAAGGCTTAGTGGGAACTGTGGGATCAGGATCATCGACTGTATCTGTGACTAAAGAAATTAAATCAACTAAAACTGTATTGAAGGATGCAAAAACGACATTTAATTCCATTTCATTATCGAATAAGGAATTTACCAACTTTAAAGTTACCTGTTTCTAATTCAAGTGCACCTTAATGAATAAACTTTACTCTAACCCTAATTGTCACTCAGTCGTAAGCAGACGAACACTAGCAGACGAATGCTAGCAGACAGGAGAAAATCGATATCCCAGCATGCCTTTCGAAACTTTGCTGCCACGCTATTGGTTGGAAAATATCATACTTATTTTGAATTATAGGCGGCGCGACCGAGGCGTTTTCTCTTTTCTGTGTCTACGTTTGAAAGTCCCACTGTATTCTACACTACGGAAGCTAGCGTCTCTAACTCCTTTCGTTATTTACCCCTGGTGTTGCCAATGATTCAATAGAAATTAGAAACCTTACGGAGATCACCGGCGTAGGAATCCGGGTATAGGGATATAGTATTGCCAAAAAAAAAAAAAAACATGAAAAGAGCTTAATTGGGTATTGGCTAATAAGGAGTAAACGGGTGGAATGGTACGGGAGTTGAAGCTTTCCTAGTTATTTCCAATTATCCCCGAAAGGGCATCAGTTTGGTAAACATTGAGAGCTAGAGTGTAGTCAGGGGTTGCTGTATTTGCTCGGGAATAATCCCCCCAACATTGGCTGGGTTTAACAAGACAAGAGTTTCCAAGGAGTCAACAAAACGTTCAATGCGTGATACCATCATAGCTTGTACGTACTTGTTCCTAGACTTGAGAATACTTCTACCATAATACCATTAAGGGAATTAAAAAGACAGTACAAGGCGTCTGTTACCGCAACAGCTTGAGACACCCCATACTTCCTCTGTAAACTATATATCAGATATAACGTTGGAAAGTGTTAAAATTGTTTTACGAAAACAACGGAGTTTTGTTGAAAATTGGAGTCAATTTAAGAGAGGCAAGACGACGACTGAAAGATGAGTCTCTAGAATAGAGGGTGCGTGTTGTCTGTGCCTTTATACAGAAACCATTATTTATAGGACACTTTTATCGCCATTTTCGAGAAAATTGAAACTCCATTCTCGGGTATCCTTGCAAGAGAGCAAAAAGTGAAAACATTTTTTTTTATCCGTCAGTTTTTTAACGAGACAAGTAATAAATACTTGTCTTGAGGGAAGGTCCTGCAATTTTCTGAAGAGACTTTCGCCGCACGATCTTAACTTAACCCGTTCATTTCCCATCCTACTCCATGAGCCAGGTTGATTGTTATAAAGGCAACGGATGCAAGGATGCTGGAAGGGGAAGCCGAAAATGAGCGTGCGAGTATGATTTTGTTCTCTTATAATCCCTCGCGGCGTTTCTCCTCAGAATTTTTTTCTCCATGCGTTCATCTTCTTGATTCTCGCCTTCATATCACGAAGACTCGGGGTTTTTCTTACTTTTCTTTCATGGTACATAAGAAAATCAATTCCCTAGAAACCGACAGATAAAAAATTAACAAGCTGAGCGGATCAGGTTTTGCTTAAGTCCAACTAAATAACCACAAATCTAAATTCGTACACCATGAAATCATAGAAGCAACAGAGGGAATACTTCAGGTGACTCTGTGATGTTTATAGATGTAGGAGGAGCTTTCATTATGACCGAAGCTTTCGTACAGTTTAACTTTGAGAAGTCGGACACTGTTTGAACACAGCCCTTGGTCTTTAATTTATATCAGTGGACTACTTTCGCAGAACTTTGAAGATGTTACCATATAGAGGTCAAGAAAGTCAGCCGAAACCTGAACGCAAATATTGTCCAATAAAAAAAACCAATACGTATATAATTACCCTAATGTGTATTCCGTAGTAAATAATATTTACCATATGAAAGAGCTTCGTCGTATTATCGTGATATCGCGTGTTACGCCGTTACATTCTGGGCCACTAAGTTTGTAGTTTGTATGTATAACGAATAAGGCTATGTATGCTCCCAAAAAACGCCAAAAAGTTCAAGAGGAAAAAATGCTATATATTCATATATGCATATGCATGACATTGTATTACAAAGAACACAAAGAATTTTTTTAATTAAAACTAGGCATAACCCGGCAACGCATACGGTAAAAAAGAAGAATAGCCTACAAATCCGTGTTACCCATATACCCACTCCATTGCAAAAAGGCAATAACATCATTAGCTAACGAAACCTTTAACAATATTCAAACGTATGTCGACTTATCCTGTTTTTGAGTTGAACTTAAAAACAATATATTGAACCCAATCGATTTGGGTATTCGTGAATTTTTTCTTCTTATGCATAGACTAATTAATTTGAAAATAAAACAAGAATTAATATAGGGTGGAATAAAATTCGGGCCTAATAAGGCGGAACACGCAATTTGCGGGTCCTTCTGCATGACCACAAATCGTAAATTTCATTTTTCCCAAACGCGATTTGGTAAAACTGGAAAGCAGTCACGTACGAATAATACCAAAAGAGGTGGAGGAACAGAACTAGCTAAGCCTAATCTAGAAAACACCTTTGGTTTAGGCTTATTTTCGGTTTGTAAGTACAGTTCTTCCCTGAGGCATACAATACAGCTTTCTGATGATAGCATAGAGGAAAAACAACAGGAGAAGCAAAAATCGACGCAGACTATGAGACTGTCACCATGGATCAAACTGGGAAACTGTCTTAGCGGATGAATTCACCTCCAGGTGCTAGATATTTCCTCTAAGGTATACCCTAACCTTGTTATTGCTTTACTCCAATGGGAATAAATTGTAAAATTAAATTACGACACGGTATTAAATCGAAATTGAAAATAAAAAGAAAATCAGTATCACGACGTAAGCTTCCGCTACTCTCGTAAAAAACGTGATATTTTAGACAGATTGGTTTGAAGGATGAGAGAATTTCTGACGGAGAATCTAGTGCATCTCGTTGTAAAAAGTTAATCTTCCTATAAAAGAAGGAGGAGCGGATGGGAATTCAATAAAAGACGGCCAACAAAAATACTTCGTGACCAGATAAAAATTTTCAGGATTTTTTCACGATTTTCTGTATAACTTTCTGTACGCGTATTATTTTATAGCGAAAATATTTTATCGTGATCTTGGTAGTTAGGTTCTAATATTAAATATAAGAAGAGATAAGAAAAACACTTATTGGGCCTGAAAATAGCAATAATTTCTACGAAAGAAATCAGTATAAACTTGCAGGAAGGTGTACAATTAAAAATAAGCAAGACTTTTGCTTTCACCAGTAGCTATCATAGCGCGCAAATACGTGCAACTTTCAATTTGCAGTTTAGTATTGCCATGAATTGCCTATTCCGTACAATATTGACCTGTAATGGAAATTAACAATTCCACGTACTTCAACTATATATTGCTCAAGATGTCTGAGAAAATTTCTAGTTCATACTGCTTTTATCATACCAGAAAATTTTCAATATTAACAACTACGATTGAAACCATTCTTAATGTAAACCAAACCCCCATTTTGAAAAGATCACAAAACACCTTCCCTTCCGCTTGCGCTGAATTAAAAAATCAAAAAAATCTGGGTTCAACAAATTATCAAAAAACCGAAAAAGTAGCATGGGTGGAAAATTTTGACGTCTAAAGCGGCGGCGCTCACGGAAGCTTAAAGTTATAATTTTACTTTTTAAGTAGATAGGGGTTTGCGAAATTGGTAACGAGCTTTTAAAACGTTTGAAAGATGCGCCCGCATATGCCAAAATAAAAATCGTGGGAAGCCGAAGTTTCTTTTTGAAAAAAAAAATGCTAAGACAGTTTAATTTTACTGTCGATTGAAAATCAATTTTTTTATGACGAGAAGCTGAGAAACAAATTTGAAAAAAAAATTATATTTAAGAATTTCGAACCAGAATCACACCCGCGGGTTGGGCTCTTTTTTAAATAAGAAATAAGAATAAGACGAATCGTTTGAACATTTAACTGACATTTGTCGATTTTTACTTTTTGTTCGGATTGGAAAAAACGTTAAACGTTCTGAGAAAATGAAAAATTAGGAAATGAAAAAAAAATAAACCTTTTTCTTATATCCATCCCTTCACTTCACTTCACTTTTATTCAACGAGAAAGAATTTAAATTAGTTTTTCAGCAAGTTAAACTAAATGCGATGACGTATTTTAGACGGGTCTATAGAGACTGAAGGGAATAGATTTGATTTTTTACTTCTGAAAAAAATTCAAAATAAAAAATGGGGCGCTTTTATAAAATGTCAATATACCCGTATTGGTTTTTTTAGAAGAAATTAATAGACGTTCGTGATTACATGTTGAATAGAGTAAAGGGGTATATTACCTTCAATTTTAAAACATCCCCTTTACCCTTCATTATTAACTGTTCTAATCCGAACAAACTTTATAGCAAAATCGGTGAACCGATAAACCCCGAAATATGTTGTTATCGAATGTCAATCAATTCGTATGGTTTTAATTATAAAAATTAATAATAATGTTTATGGTGTTTGACGTTGATTAAAGGAAATTCGATATCACCTTTCAGGTATTAAGGCATCATCGTCTGCCCTACATAGAGATAGATATCCGATGAAAACCAGAGGAAAACCAGAGGAAAACGAACCTAATTTTGTAAAAGTGGCTTAGTCCTTTGGTGGTGGTCTCATTAGTTAGGCTTAACAAGCGTGAGGAAGTGGAACATGACTCTCCTTTATGTCATTAATTATCGCCTTAGTGTTTGAGGGGGAAAACTAAGCTTCTATTTTGGAGATACTCCAACCCAAAGATTATAAAGAAATGGGAGCTGCATGAGGTTAAACCGTTCTCCTTCGCGCCCAAAACTAAACACGTGTAACATCATCTTAATTTTGTACGCAAAGGCTTAACTATCACTGATGCTGACTTGAATTTAGGCTTAACAATTTTGAAGTTTTCCCAGCTGCAGTTGAATTCAATAAATGAAATAATTTGGTCTTTGAGGTGAAAAAAACCTGAAACGTCTTGCAGAGCAGAGACTTTGAGAGTGATGTGTTTATTTCCCCCCCCCAACACATCCTTACATTCTTTCAGAAAGAGATGGAAAAGAAATTTCTTTTAAAACACACTTATCAATCATCCTAGTAAATAACTGCCCTACATAGTCAAACTACAAATAAGGTTTTTTTTCCAGCCCTCTAGTCGCTGGTTGACTCTTTGCGCATTTTTTAAGCGCGGGGAAAAAACTCTTATGACGTTCCGGAACCGGGACGACTCTCTGGACATTACATCCGAAAAAACTTTACACTACATACAGGGTGTTTCAGAATGGTCAGTAAGGGGGCATCCTTAAAGCACTCCAATCATAACTCGGACGGCAAAATGTCATGGAACATTTTCGTCTCAGAGAACACCCCCCATAATTTCCTAGAACTTTCAGTAACACCCAGTATACCCTCTTCAAAAAACTATTTCAATTCCATTTCTACAAGAACTAGGCTTAGCAATAGGACCAAGCTTGGTACTCTTCTGATTATTTTTCTACCCCTAACAGTTTGAGTCTTTTCGTAATCTTCAGCCAAATAGAAAATGTTGGTCACGGATGGGAAAAAGGGTTTTTTTTCATGGACATTTCTAGATTTCTTTTTCCGGACGTTTTTAAAGCCGAGAAAGAAAGGAAGGTTTTGGGGTTTCATTCCATTACAAACAAAAATAGCGCAAATTTAAAAAAGGCGCCTCAAGTCGTAAAATTTTCGAGGTTTCTTTAATTCACCCTCATCTTGTTTCAAAGAAATATTTGAAAAAAAAGAAGACGAATCGTGATCGAAAGTCTGGGAATCGTTTTCTAAATTTCGAAAAGCGACCACAATGAGAATGGAATGAAAGAATTTAAAGAAAGAGAGGGGAGGGGGGGAGACAAGGAAAATAAAACAAAATGTCGTGAGAGTTTTTGACAATTATCGTTAACTAGTTTTGAGGTCGTTAAGCTAGCTTCCCCCGCCATTATTAGGCAGTGTGTCCAAAATTCAAACAAAATATAAAGTGAGAAAATTATTATCACGTCTTTTGAAAGAGGAAAAACACGACTCGGCGTTAATGTATTATGTATAAGAAAATAGATAAAACGGTCCACGAGATTTTATAAAGGCCAAAAATGAAATGGAATTTCCACATAAGCATACGAGGTTTTAGGTAGTTTAAGCAAGACCCGAAAAAGCGAGTGGAACCGTACAGGCTATAAGGAAAAGTAAGGTTTCATTTCGAAGAACTTAAGCTCTCTAGTATAAGGAAAGAACTGGGGATAACAATAATTCAAGGCTCCGATTACGTATGTGTGTATACATGTAAATATTCGTCTCGTAGACGATTCAAAAGCTCGTTAAATTTCGCTTTCTCAAAAAGAGGATGGACCGTACCATTCCGTACGGATTGTAAAAAGAAACCCAATCTTTTCCAGCTACTCAATCTCAATTGCACCATCGCGACTTCATTTTATCCTTTCAGCGAGGTCAAAGTTGGGATTAACATCGGACAACCATAAGGTAACATCTTTCGGCTGACAAGATAAAACGTCGACGGAGTATATTAGACGTAAAAACTCTCCACTTGACAAAAGAAGAGTTTGACGCTATTCCGCACGTCACCCATTAAAATACCTTGGATTCAAAACAGATGGGATGAGAGCCAGGGGCTTCTGTCCTGATTAATCGTTGAACGTTCCTTCTGAGTGTACTGCTATGTACCCTACCCTATTCGCTGCCGTAACGTTGTCAAAGACGTAGGTAATCTTTCTTCGATTTGGAGGATGGGTACCACCCAACCCAATCGAACCAGGAAAGAGGACGATCTTTCAATATCCGGGACGTAGACAGAAGAAACGAAAGTGAATCAGTTCAGGATTCCAGATTCTTTTAAAAGCATATCCGCCAAGAGTTGATTAATGAAGTGAAGGTAGTGGAGGAAAAAAATCAAAGGTTGTTGATTGCAAGAAAAATCACCCTCGTAAGACTTCAAACCTATTCATAGTTTTCACTCAAATGGATTTCCGTGAACACTTGGTTAATGAAGGTATAACTTTTGGGAAGCAGGAAACGAAGCTTAAAATCGCATTGCGCTCAATTCATTGGTGCTCCCAGAACACTCTTCGGTACTTTGTTCGTGAAACGTACTATAATGAAGCTGAAGTGATAAGCAAGGTGAAAAATTATGTGCTTTGAAACAGTTCTTCAACTCTCAAGGGTATTACTGGGATTAGGGTGGACAAACTACAAAAACGAGCCGCTTTACCGCTAAAGAGGGCGATCACTTCCTAGCAGCTCTCACCTTCGGGTTGGGAAAGCGCCATGCGAAGTGAAAATAAACTAAAGGCTCTAGCCCGTCATCTTGGAATAATGGGCTCGTACCCGACGCGGCAGTAAATCTAGCGAGGAAGCTCGATTAATTTCGTTGTGCCAAACGAAACGATTACGTCGCGAGGGTTCAACGTAAACGTTTTAGCGGCACGCGTTACGTACGAGCTTGGCAAAATATTTAGAACGTATCATAAATTCGTCTTTGGCTATTTCGGGAGGGCAGCTCACATCATACGCAGACACGAATAGAGTGGAGATCGTTAAAGGATCTTGAATGACAAGCTCATCTCGACATTAATCCCCAAAAGAGTGGAGTGGTCCGGGACTTAGTTAAAAGGATCTAGGGAACGGGTATATTTAGGCGTGGAATTTTTAATACGAACACTAGTCTAGCCAGCGAGTAAATAAACATTGTCGCCTCAAATTCGGGTTGAACAAATCAACTTTTTAATATGTTGTTTGTTTTAGTTTTTCCTCCACCGCAACATCATAAGCCCTAATCGCACTAACAAACTCCTGTTTTAAGTGTTTCCACATGTTAAGTAATACGAGTAAATAAACAGAATTTCCCTATGTGAATGGGCCTTAAGGAACCTCAGAGACTAAAGTGTTTTCGTTGATATTTACTTCTTCTATAAAAGGAATTATTTGACGTCAAGGGAGTTGTAAAAAGTCAATAAATGTTGACTCGTGACTTGTCTCTGGAAAATCTCGGAATTTGATGAACGATTTGTTATTCAAGACATTATTTTGTAATAACATATATAACCCTTTAATATTTACTACCCTCGCAGGAAGACACCCAAGTGTCGTTAAAAGTATGAAATAACTTCAATTAATATTATTTTGCGGCTGCTTTTAAAGGGGATGGCATAAATGTACAGAGTTCACTTCTTCAAAAACTCATAAACGTCCCTCCTACGCGAAATCCAAACCCTTTGCAATTCAACTCGATTATCAATGGTCTCTCAAAAGTCGGGGCAACATTGTGACAATTCTGTTCTTACCCCCTACGTAGCGAAAGTAACTTTAAACAAGTTAAGACCATTAATCGTTCGCGAGGGTATTGTGACATCGAGGCCCAAGTTGGTTTTATTTGTTGTAATTTCGTACTTTGACTTCAATAACTTTATCAACTCGAATGTTTATACCACAGAGGTTGACTTTCTAATATAAAGAAAAGAGACCCCGTAGTTTTTAATCGGTCTTGGCCGGAAGTAAGATAGTCCTTTTGCCGCCTTCCAACATCTTTCAATGTCCGGTCAACTCGGATATCATGCAGTGCCTTCGAGGTTTTAACCTTGGTCTTTCCTCAACGTCATATGCACCCAACTGGGAGAAGATTCTTTTACTATACGTCCTATTATTCATTAATACCGCCAGACTCGGATGGCCACGCCGAAAATGGGAGAGAAAGTCACTTTTCATTTCTTTCCGAGGCTTCCCCTAGAATGCCCAACAATACGGGACAGGTTAAGTTCCCAAAGGGGCCTAACCGAATCATAAAGGATCTCGTGTGGGTAATTCGCGTTGTATTAGAGATATAGAGTATAGAACGTGGCCTTTCATCGCGCAGTTATAGCTTCTCTGGATGGCGAAAGCCTGTAGACAACCTATACTAGCGAAAATATCTTTGATATCAAGAAGGTTAGGTCTATTCCATCTTCACCATAAATCTTTCCTTCTTTGGAAAGACAATAACTGAAGGTATAGTTGGTATCAGTTCGAGAATACAACAAACCCTTTCCCAACAGTTAATGAAGATGTCCTAAGGTTTGCGCTTAACTCAATTGAATCTACCAGACGGGACAGTCTTTTGCGGATTTCAAGCAAAGTATGCAATAAAGCCCAAAATATTTCACTCTTCTTCTAACGCGATACAAGCCTAACGGACGAATACTTCCGACCGAATTGTATCCTCTAGTTGGAACAAACCTGTAGTCTTCCAACTATAATTCTTTCTTTTACGAGCTACGCGGTCTTCCGTGTTACGGCGTCTCCAGTAATTATTTACTATAGAAACTATAAAGGGTATAGTCACAATAAATACATACACACAAAAAACTGTTCCTAAAGTTTTTACTCTTTGCATTTTCATCCTAAAATTCCAGATCAGAAAAAACGAGTGAGCTTAATTAAAGACGGTGGTCCAGTCAATTTAGTTTCTCATGCAGGTTCTCGGTAAAACCTAACGACCCGCTTCCATAATGTCGCGATCTTTTCATTCGACTAAAGGGTACAGACGATATTAGGCTTATAACCGAATAAACATCGTAAATAAAGAAGGCGCCCTCTAAGAGTTGATGGAGTTTCTCGCCGTCTCTTGACAGTGTCTTTATAGTTCTTTATTTTTATTCGCAGTTTGTCTTGGAGCTTTATCAACATCGATTGCCTTGTTCTTTTCTCCGGTGGTGGTGGCTATTTGTCGCCGGAAGAGTACCCGCTTACTGGCTGTCCTAGGAGGACTCGTTTCGGCTCTGGGATGCCTCTTCACCTCGTTCGCCTCGCAGTTTCATCAGCTTTACCTCAGCTACGGCATCATAGTCGGCGTTGGAGTATGCATCACTCGGGACACTTCGTCCTTGATGGTGGGACAGTACTTTAAGAAACGTCGCGAAGTTGTCGAAATCATCATCTCTTTGGGAACAGGCTTGGGTCTTTCTGTCATGCCCCTCTTTCTCAAGGAGTGCACTAGGTGGGTACGTTTCTTATTTCTTTCAGAAACAATATTTTTTAAGTTATCCTATTAGAGATGATTCGTGGACAAAATTGGCATATAATCATCCGAAAAAACGATGAACGCATCAAAGGTCGATCAATTTAATTTTCCTCTTTTCATTCCATTAGTTCCATCGGTTGGCGATTAGGTCTTCAAGCGGTGACGGGCCTGGTGTTCGTCACTTTCATTCTCGGGGTCTTCTACCGTCCAGCGTCTCTGTACCACCCCCAGAGGAGAGCCATACTTCACCTCAAGAGCCTCCAGAAACGTTCCAAGGCCAAAGACAAGAGCGCCCAACACGATAAACCGCCCTTTTTCGACTTCGGAGTCCTCAAGTCGAGAACCGTTCAGATTCTAGTCTGTGGCGTTGGCTTAACCGCCTTCGGATCCCACGCACCCGTCATGCTTTTGGTAAAACCTTAAAAACGCTTATTTTCTTCCCCAACTCCTCCTCTTCCATTCCCATTGAAATTTCCTGGATCCGTCAGATGGTCAAAATGAAACCGCTTCTTTCCCCAAACAACCCTCCCTTTCCGTGGAAAATCAATTAATCCCCATTTAAACTTTATAGCACGTAGACAAGCGACTCATAGTCATCTAAAATAACCTACGTAGTATAAGGATAGATTAAGAAATCAAGATACTCTTTCATATTCATGCTCCGATACATTATACCCGATATCTATGACAAAAACCGAGAAAGAACCGTGGCAGGAGGTTTTTAAAAAACGCTACCAGGCAAAAAACAAAAGGATTAGAAGCTAAAAGTAATAGGCCCAGAGAAAAAAAGGATTATAAATTGTTATTGCTCGTGAACAGAGGCGTGTTCTTTTTATACACGCGTACCGCTGGTCTGAGAGCCCTTGCTTTGTCTCGTAACTGCAAAGCCGTTAAAATATGGCTCTTGACAGTTCTACTTTAACCCTATAAAAAATTGAAGCTAATATTTTTAATGTTCTTTTCGGCCAGTCAGGAAAGTTAAGTCTCATCCAAAAGCAACATATCCTCTAGATATATAGTTTCATTCCATTAGAAAACCAAGCGGGAATGGAACGAGTCTCCCCGAGGAAAACTTCCACGCGTAATACACAAAACTGAATAGAGATGGGATTTTTTTCTTCATTCCAAATAAAAATTCTATCTATCTAGGGGCTGGGAGATATCATAAAAGCAGAAAGCTAAAGAAATATCGTGGTCAAAGATGTAACTTTTTTGAGGATGCAGGGGGATCGAGTCTCTTTTTACTCTTCATGGGGCGTTTGATGTATCCTCTTCTTCAGAACTTAGAAAAGAACATTGCTAGATTTTTTTGTTTTTGATTTACGGACTGTTCCTAGGACCACGATCTTTCGATTGAGAGAGTGAGAGAGAGATAAAAAAAACGTCGAGCTATACGACATCCAAAAAAGTGACCGACGGCTTCGGATTTATTATAATTTTATTCTCGCCCGGCGCCGCAAGGCCCGCGACTTCCGAGATTTGGCCGAAGAAGAGATAGTCTAAATAGCTTCTCTCGTACCATAGTATACTTTACCAAAAGTATTAAACATGTTAGAATCAGAAATTTCCTTATATACTCCACCATCAGAAGTAGAATACAACCCAAAATTATCAAAAACTTTTATAATATTTGGCACAACTGATAGGGGGGATATCTATGAAGAAAAAGTCGATATGTATTACTTCGACTTGATTTACCTCTAAATAACCCTGGATATCTTGAGTCATTGCAAATTTACTGGAATAACATAAGAGATGGGAAACAAACTCCATGACCCGGACTGTACGTCCTCTGAGGGAGATACTAAAACTACTCGTCCTCTTGAGGTCACGGATATGTTATCCCCATGGACTCCGAATGAAAGAGAAGCGCGTGTATAACGTTTTTATCTCTGGGAACTTAAAGATTCAAGCAAGAAAGCGAAGCGGTGAGCGAGATTTAAAAGGGCCACATGATAAGTGAGAGTCCAGATTCGTATAGAGCGATGGCGGGTCACTGGTTTCCACCGTGTTACGTACACCGCGAACGGTACAGAGAGATGAGAGACGCGAGAATTAAGTTTGATATACCCCTACAGTTTTTATGCCACCAATTCGCAAAACATACGTAAATATTTCTTGTAGAGGGAACAGATAGTTACAGAACTTCTTGCGCACTATCTAGAAGTTCAAGCTATCTAGATATCCATCCCACTCTCTTAAGACTTCTCTTACTATGCCAGTATCTAAAGAAGAAAGGAGATATTTACGATATCATTTTGACATTGCTAAGCTTCGAACGCGAGAGATGGATGAAGATCGCGATTGAATATTACAATACCAAAGGAGAGATTCAATATTTCTTTATCCATTCTTACGAGTAAAAGTCGTGCAGTACTTCTTGGTATATGGAAAGATAACATATGGCTAGTTAAATTCTTGGGTATACCTGTATAAGAATGGGAAAATAATGAGCCTGAAGGACTGCATTGACCCATGATCGGAAAGGTGAACATTAATCTGGGTACTATTAACTCCAAATTTATCAATTCAAAGCTAAATTACACTGAAATCCTAGCTGGCTTAGACCTCACGGGAAATGTCGACTCTAATTTAGGAGCCGAATGTTTATTTTTGCTTTTCCTCAAGCCCTGTTTTAAGCCAACTTAGAAACGCTTAAGAGGCTAGAGTTAGCTCATTTATTTCTAGGTTTGACGTATTTATCTCAATGAAAAAGGCTGCCGCCGACACCACTTTCTATCTCTTCGTTTAAATATCACGCTAAAGCGAGCTAAAGAGGTTCTCTGGATGGGATGTATGGTCGGTTTGAATAATAGTCCGACCTGGGACCCAATCTTAAAAAGAAACAGACTCTCTTTCCAAACGCGCGCGCGAGAGTGGAATATGTTAAAGGAAGGATGGAATAGTGGGACGCAGTTAGGCCTAACGCATCCTCTAATTACATAAACCGAAATATTGTCCTATTTTTCACTCTTCCTTTAAGAAAGATTTAAATTCGTCCATTCAGCTTCAGACGCGGCGTGGTTTAGGTGACTTGAATGATAATCGATCCTCATTCCCTTTATAAGCGAAATTTACGCAAATTGAACGAGAAACCAGACATGGATTTCCCACTTTCCTTTCCATTTAGGTCGCCGTCTGACTTTAAATATGTTTAAAATATGGATTAGGTTATAAACGTTTCCTATTGTCTTTTGGTAATTGTAGATCTACGAAGGTCACAAGGAAGGCTTTTCTCCTCATTCCTTGCAATTACTGCAAATCTTCCTGGGCGTGGCCTTCACACTGGGAAGTGGCGCTTTCGGTTTCATCGTGGTCAAGAAGAGTGTCCAGTGTATGATCGCCAGGCAGTATTTGTTCCAAGCGGCTTCCTTTATGTTGGCCGCTTCTCTCTTGGCCTTCACTGCCTTGGACGCTTACAATGGCTACGTCCTCTTCGTTTGGATCTACGGCATCTTCTACGGGGGTTATCAGTACTCTCTCAAAATGTACACTTTCGAAAAAGTCCGAGCCAGAAATTTTCCCCGAGCTTGGGGTTTCGTCCAATGCAGTCAAGCCATACCCAATTTGGTTGGGGTACCCCTGACTTGTAAGTAGTAGTAGTAGTAATAAATATAATTTCTTTGGACTATGATGTTGAAGTTTTTCATTTTGACGCAGGTTATTTAAACGAAAAGTACGGCGTAAAGACCGGTTTCTACTTCGCCTCGGCTTTCGTCTTTTTGGGTAGCCTTTCCCTCTTTCTGATCGATGCCCACAAGAAAAAGTTGCAACGTCGCAAAATGAGCTTAATGTCCGACGGCAGGCGATGTTCCGACGCTTGTTTCAGTCGAACCTTCAGTCGAAGATCGTCTTTCCAGGATTCAATCTTTGGTGGTAGGACTCCAGCGCTATCGAGGACGCAACAACGCAGCCTGACCTTTAGCAACTACGCGGATTTGCGTCGACAAGAGTTGACTTGCATCTCGGAGGAAGTAGTGATGGACAACTTCATGGAGGATTTTATGGACGATTGCATCACGAGTTGCAACCGCGAAGAAAAATACTTGATGTTGTCCGAGTTCGAGAACAATTTAACCAAAAATAACGAGGTCGAAGGACCGACTAAACGGACGTTCTTTCGCCCTTTCAAACGAGTGTCCGTCTTGAAGACGGCCACGCCGCCCAATCACTGTCCCAACTGTATGAGACATTTACCGGATATACGTAGCGCGGACATGATAATAGAGGAAGAGAGTGGTCTTCGTATGAGCGCCACCGAACAAACGCTAGCCCCTGTGACAAACTTAGTGGCCAACGCGACAAAGAACAATAATGTTGTCAATTCGATACCCGTCGAAGAAGACGAAACCAGGGAAGTCACAACCATGGTTTGATTTAAGTATTTATAAATTAAAACCAACGTTTTTAATTGAATTTAAATTAGTGAGCGAAACGCATTTTATATTTTCGATTACTATAAGGGAAAAGAGACTTTTACGACAAAAGACAAACTATTTATGTAAGGGAAAGTTCCAGAGAAAGATTAGAGTTAACTTAAATCAATCTATTTGGTCTCCAATTAGTTTTGAACTCATTATTAATCGAGGTATTACGTATGTCATATCATGAATTTATTCATATACACTCGGAAATATAGATTTAAGCGCTCGGGTATGTGGTATAAACCAATTGAATTAAATATTATTTTAAATGAACATTCTATATTAACGGGTAAGTATACGAATAAATTCATGACACATAATTTATTTATATTTCGGGTGATATTTGTATAAAATATTAAAGCTAAAACTTGCCTAAATATTTCAAAAAAAGAATTATTATAATTAATATATTGCCATCATTTTTGTCTATAAGCACAAATACTTAAAGAAATAAATTGAGAAAACTTTCTGTCGTAGATTAAAAATTAGTCTTTTTCACACACAAAAAAAATTATATAAAAACGGTGCTACCTTCGTGATAGACCTAATTAAAACAAAAGAGTGTATAAAATTTGAGATGTTTTCAAAAGGAAGAAGGAATTTTTCAAGAAAAGACCAGATAATATTGTATACTATTCGCTTTACACTGATGAAAAGAAGGGGGTTATTAAATTGATATTTATATATATCGCTCACATTTGGGTTTAATTATATTTTAATAATTTAATTTTTCAAATTTGAAATTAAACTATAATAAACGTCCCTTCCCGCCCCCTTTAATAAAGTCTGTATATTTTAAAAGAAACAAATACTCCGTATTATAATCTCAACCCCAACATCCACCAAAATTTGATTGTATCGTAACAAAAAAGAAGAGAAAGATTGGGTGAAAAAAGAAAAGAGAATAACCAATATTAAAAAACCTCGAGAGGGAGAAACAATTTTGTCTTCCAATAACAAACGTTTAAAACATTTTAAAACAATCAAAGTGGATGAATTTGTATTCGGGGTACAAAACAAAATACAGGGTTCCTTGAATAAACAGAGTTTAAATCGTAATTGGGTTATGCTTTTATTCACTTATATTCTTCAATTCCTAAGCTTCTTAGTGGAAAACAAAGTTCCAAAGGTTTTAAAATTGCCCTACCAAGAACTCACGTTAGACCTAAGAACGTTTAAAGACAGGGCCGTCTTAAGGCGTCATGGGGCCCAGGGCTAATTATTTCAGCAACATAAAAAAATAAATATTTAGTTGTAAAACACTTGAGTCAGCATTTAACAAAATAACTTCATGTCATCAGACTCATAAAAAATATACAAATTCCAGGAAGAGCGTCAACATGATGTTCTAATACAGTAGCGATAAGCTTTCTCTTTCAATTTAACGCTCATCAGGCTCTTACTGAGATACATTATCCTTTTGGTGTAAATGAGAATCCGATGATGTTGTCCCCGGTATTGTGAAAAAAAATTCATTAATTTCTATAGTAAAAATAACTTTAACTGCCTGCTTGAGGAGATGTGAGTAATCATGACAATTAAAACAGAATCTTTGACCGAAGCATGGCCAACTTAGATTACTGGTGGTAGAAGGCCTGCCAGCTTTACCCGAGCCCCATGTTAAAAAACGACAAGCAAAATCGCCCCTAGTTCCGACTTTCGCCGTTAGGTGCGCTACCAACCCAGTTTTCCTCATAATGCTTTTTCTATGGGAAAAGAAATTCGGAAGTGGACTCGGTTTAAGAGCATTTTTAATATCTTTACCAATTTTTTCCTGGCCGAGTTTTAAATGAGAAGTCAAGTAAGTTTTAATTTATATTTAAAGACCTATTTCATAATTTTTCGTCCCCTACTTTGAATGTTGATTACTCGTCAAATAACGGACGGAAAATTATGAAATAGGTCTCAAAATATAAATTAAAACTTACTTGACTTCTCATTTAAAATCCGGCCACGAAACAAATCGGTAATTATATTAAAAATGCTCTTAAACCGAGTCCACTTCCGAATTTTTTTTCCCATAGAAAAAGCATTATGAGGAAAACTGGGTTGGTAGCGCACCTAACGGCGAAAGTCGGAACATGGGGCTCGGGTAAAGCTGGCAGGCCTTCTACCACCGGTAATCTAAGTTGGCCATGACCGAAGGGACCGGTTCTCACGAGAATAAAACTTGTAAGCATCAACTTGGGAAAGAATTGGGGATTTTTATCTATTTTATCGCGAGATGGCATTGCGATCTGGACCAAAACGTGCCCGAAAATGAACATTTCTAGTGCCAAGCGCACGAAAATGAACATTTCTAATTCGAAGCGCAAGAAAATGAACATTTCAAATTCCTTAAGTCTAGCTAACAGCGCTCTCGGACGAGGGAATCCGATTACTTAAATTGCCAAACGAAAAATGAAAATCAAAGCCGCGCACAGGCCTTGATGAACGTAGTAAACATATAAAGTAACAGATTAAGTAAAGTGAAAATACAGTTTAGATTGAAAGACATTGAGTTGATTAGATTTAATAAACCGATTGAATTTGGCTAACCGCTAAACCAAAATTGGGTGACTTGTTACTAATCAGTGTTTCTTTGATGTGACGAACGGGAACTAGGGTTTTGATTTTTCAGTCGGTCGGAACAATAAAAAAGTTTAGCTCTCCCAAATTAATGCCAAAGGAGTAAGAGAATAGAACGATGACATGGCTGCATCTTGGGCTGGATATACTTTTCTCTCTGTACGCATGTGCGAATCTATCTGAAAAGGGTGGTTGAGGACATGATACCTAGTGTAGGCTATGAACCTCTTTTGAAAGTGGGTTCGCAGGGATTTTGGTTAGAAAGTTTGTTCCCAACTTAATATTTCCTCGAAGGGTTAAGGCCATAATTATGTATTGCCTACTTTTTGATTAAGAACTTTGGGGCCCCCAATTCACGCGGGGCCCTGGGCTATAGCCCATATAGCCCATGCCTTAAGACGGCCCTGTTTAAAGATAAACCCATGATCCCAGGGTGGTTTTTTCCCCAACTGCATATTCGTTCTCACGGGTTCTACTTGGGTTCTTGGCCCTATCTAATTATCTACCTTTATCCTTCAACTCCTCGCATTTTTTCCCTACTAAAATAAATACCCGTGTTGTATTTAAATAGATTATAAACTTTAATTCAATAGAGTAAAAAGCGGAGTTAAGGAATAATATATCTCCATAGAAAGGGAAAAATAGATGTCAACTCTCAGCTGAAAGTTAGTATTACGCTTTTGGCTATACTTTCAACCTTAATTCTTGTTTATAAATGTATAAATATTTGAAAACCAAGAGAAAGAGCCAATATGTTACGGGGCCTCAAGGGAACTGGCGCTCAGTAGTAGGTACACATAGGGAAGATGCTGGAAGCTCTAGCCTATTACAACTTGCAGGCCTACAAGTATACACGTTTCATATCCAACAAAGTTAATGACGAGGAAATAAAATCTTCAGAGCGAAAATCCTGGTTCGCGCGCTTTTTAACAGATGAGCCCCGCTATTCATCAAAGCTCGGTGTAAAGAAAACACTTCGCAAAAGGCGCGAAAAAAAGTCAAAAGATCCTGAGACAGAAGAAAAATATAGAAGGAAACAAAGAAACCTCAAAAAAATAAAAAAAATACCAGATCCTCAGCTGCGGAAATAGTTAAAATGGCGCAAGAATATTTCGTTCGTTACACGCTTTGAATTGGTTCCAAAAAAATAACTAATTTGTTCACTATGATTCCCCGATGATTTTGGCTTCGGTTTTAAGGTTTAATCACAGCCAGAACGCGTGTGAGGATCTACGGTCCATTTCATATTGAATTTGCAATAGTAATAGGCCTAGAAACTGTACCGCCAGTTACTCGCTATAGATCTTTTACCTAATTGCAAAATGCCTTTGAAACAGAGTTTTAAAAAAAGGTTCCCCCTTAGGTGTCAGCGAGCTTGTCAAAAATCACTAGAAATAAGATAGAATGTTTGGGTGATGGAGATCTTTTCTTTTACTCTCTAGTTGTTTCTTTTCGTTTTTAGAGGAAAGGTATTACCATATTACAGTTAAGAAGCTAACGAGCGAACTACCACACACATTTGCGCCCGGCGTTTCGCGCCAAAAAGCAAAAAGTTGGAAAGGGTTTAATGTTTTTGTAACCTTTTTTTTGCTAACAGTAGCCATGCCAAATGGTACATACGCCTCAATGGCAAGAGCGGCTGTTAAAAATCACGCCGATTTCTTTTAATGAGTTGGCGAGATTTTAATAACGCACTTAAAGTTTCAACCACCCACGAATTTAATAAAATTGTTCTTAGCTTACCCGTTTCGGATGAGAAGACACAATAGATGAGCCGTTACAGGATTGGGTTGGATGAACCGGTGACATTTTATTGCGTCCAAGGAATCATCAATGTATTTGGTTTGCGCAAACGCTTCCGGTATTACTTAAAAACGCAATCTGTAAATTAAAATGGTTAATTTTAAACTTAAATGCTGATAATTGGTCTTAATAAAAAAAGAAGAAGAAAAAGTGCATTCGTAATCCTAATTATTTTTAGTAAAATCCCTATTCCATCACAGCGAGAGAAAAAAAAATGTGGGAGGGGTTATCCCAAAAAGTGTCACCGAAGATGAGTTAAGAAAAAAGGAAATGCTAAGTTTAGTCGCGGCTTTAGCCGCTTCATTAAAAGAGTTTTTACGCGGTTGTAAAAAAATAAGGTCGCGGAAAGTAAATCGTTAAAAAACTCATCGTTAAAAAACATTTTTTGCGGTCGAAAATGAAACGCGCTGTCGCGGTTATATTAGGAATGGAAAGACACGATACGAAATACATTTTCTCGCAGAAGAACTTGCGACGCTGAGCTTTACGCCTGGGAACTTAAAAATCCATCTACGACGCAAATATACAGGCCTAAATATATATATTCCATCCACGGCAAAGACATTAAGGCCAAAATAGCTTATATACTCTAGGCCTAGTAGTATTGGATCATGAGAATAGATGTAATCTACTCGCTTCCCAAATGGAAATAAAAACAAACTCTAAAAGACTCCGTGTTCAAAAGGTTAAAAGGTGCTCGAGACCCACTGCATTTTGCGTTAAAATCAACTTCCCTGGTAAAATAAATAGGCCTATAGGAGTAAGTTTGTAGCTTCATTCAGAGGAAATGAATCTATTTGAATCAAAATCAGATTCTCAACTACTTTGATCTAATAAGTAGGTACGATCATAAGCTAAATACGTGTCTCTCTATGCGCAAATAACACATTTCATTCTTCAAAGTCGGTTATAAACTTATAAATTTATAGCACCAAATTTAGAAACACTTTGAACTTGTAACTTTAAGATTGGAAAAGGGAACTCTAAATGATTCAATGAAAGTAAACTCTTTCAAGCGCGAATGAAAGATCCAGAGAGTTTCTTTTGGTAACTTTACCTCATCAATCTAGGATGTTATAGCCGTTCTGAAGAAAATCGTTTAAAGGTTTGAAAAGACTCGAGAGTTTTCCAAAAGAACTGGAATATCTCTTGGGAAACGATAACCCTAATTCCAATTGCAATAGCGAGGGGTTCCGTGACATTGAAATTGGGTCTGCTTTCTATACGTTACGATTCTCGGCCGTCTGGTCATTCTGACAATAATCGTTTCTCCGAAACTAATTAGAAGCTTCGGGGAGACCTTTCCCTCAATCCTTTGTTACGCTACGCATTAAAGTGCTCAGCCGGTAAAAGGGACCGAGGAATAAGGGTACAATGTATAGCCGTTCTCGTTATATAGCTTTCAATTAAAAGTCCCCTTCGTCACTGTCCTACAATGACAATCTTTCCCAGAATTCCTCGCTTAGCGTATACAGATAACCATAGGAAAGGCCAGTTTCTCAGTCTCGCTTCCTAGACGTAATTAACTCCTTCCGAATGAATCAAAAAATTCTGCCAGAGACATAGTTATCAGATAGTTACGGCTTCTAGCTTCTATAATTACATCTCGCGCATGCACTTCCCACCACCAAGACAGATTTAGAAAGAGTGGAAAGGCCTTCAAAGTTGTCCAGATGCTACTTTAAAGCTTCAAAATGGAAACACTTTGCATACTTCTCCAACTGGCTTATCTTAATCAATCGAGTAAACCCATAAATTCAAAAAAAGGTGCCAGTGAAAACTCAAACAGTAGCATTGGAGCAAAAAGAAAAGTATAGTAAAACCCTTTTGACGGGCAGTGTATTTTCTTTCCCATCACTTTGCTATCCACACACTCCGCGTGAGGTATGGTGTGTGTGGGAGAAGTTATACACGATTGAAGTTTTTAAAGAGAGAGATCGTGAAGAAAGAATCCCGTCAAAGAGGTTTCTAAATCCCTTCTTTTCGAAGGATGGCCGCTTGACAAGGGATTTTACTCTTCCATTTCTCTTCTCCCACCCCTCTAAGTTTGCTTTCGCGGGTACTACTGTTTCGATGAATGGTTATTTATAGTGTATCTTTTATGGGTTACGTTCTGGAAATATATTGGGAGCGTGCAGTGTATGCAAATGTATTAGTAGAAGGAAAAGTATTTAGGTATAGTGTGGTTTCTCAAGGGTCTAACCAGAGTAAGTTCAGGCAAATCGTATTCTGTTTTTTTAAAATACTAATATTTTTCATATTTAGGCTTAACTGTGCATAAAAGCCTTGATTAAAAGAGTTATTAACTAAGGTTTTGGGCATTATTCAGTTTGAATTTTCCGCTATTTTCGATCCAGAGATATTTACCCGCCATCTAGAGCCAAACAATAAAACTACCCAGCTACTATTGTCGTCTGCTTACACTCCCTTATCATCGTTCAAAAAATAAGGTTTCTTCTTTAAAAATCGAATTAAATCGTGATGTTTATATAGTTAATGATAGAATTGAAGTTAAATTAATTAATAAACTAATTATGCGGGTTCTGAACAAGTTTTTAGGGTGCCAAAACCTTTCTGGGGAGATTTTAGGGTGTTTTCGTGGATTTAGGCCAAGGCTTATCAGCAGCAATGCCAGAAATAATGGACAATCTAATGAAAATAAGTTAAATAATGATGATAAAACTGTTAAAAAATCTCTAGAAGGCCCCTCTTTATCATATTTCTTATCCCTCAATTCATCTCCAAAATCAGAGACTGAAAATAATTATAATTTCTCTCATCCTTATCTAACACCTGAAGATGTTGGTGGTGATTCTCGCAAAGGTAAAAGGTTAAATACTTTAAAATCAAGCTAAACTGGCTTTAACTGTCCTGACAGTTCATATAGAAACCTATGGCTGTCAAATGAACGTTAATGACACAGAAATTGCCTGGTCAATTTTAAAAAATGCAGGATTTAAAGAAGAAAAGGATGAAAGAAAAGTATACAATACCCTTTAATATGAAGTTTAAATTAAAATTTCTTAATTATAGGCTGATGTAATTTTACTTATGACTTGCGCCATAAGAGAAGGTGCTGAACAAACTATATGGAACAGGTTAGAGTATTTGAAACACTTAAAATTAAAGAGGGAAATGAAAGAACCCAATAAAATAATAAAAATTGGTCTCCTAGGTAAACTTTAAGGTCATTAAAAATTACTATTACAATTAATACACCCTTTTGTCTCTTAAGGCTGCATGGCTGAGAGATTAAAAACCAAAATAATAGAAAAAGATAAATTAGTTGATATTGTGGCTGGTCCAGACAGCTACAGAGATTTACCTAATCTCTTATCATTGGCTTATAGTGGCCAATCAGCTGGTACTATAAAAAATATAGTAAAAATGGTTTAATTTACAACTAATTCTAATTAAAATAATTACTACTAGTTAATGTCCAATTATCTTTGGAAGAAACTTATGCTGATGTATTACCAGTCAGAATTAATCCTGGTTCTAAAAGTGCATTTGTGTAATTAAATTAATTAGGTCATATTTAATTCTGTAAAATAATTAAAAAAATTTGCTAATTACTCAGATCTATTATGAGGGGCTGTGATAACATGTGCAGTTACTGCATTGTACCTTTCACAAGAGGAAGGGAAAGAAGCCGTCCTGTAGCTTCAATAATTGAGGAAATTAAAATTCTTTCCCAACAAGTAAATTATATTAATTAAACCCCAATTAAATTAAGACAATTCTAACGAAGTTAAGTTAATTCTAGGGCATAAAAGAAGTCACACTTTTAGGTCAAAATGTCAATAGTTATCGGGATACTTCCCAAGAAAGTCATTACTTTATTGAATCTGAAAGGAATGACACTGTAGTTCCAACAGCACGTGGTTTTAAAACAATTTATAGACCAAAAAAGGGTGGTCTATTATTCTCCGATTTGTTAGAAAATGTTGCAAATGTTGATCCCGAAATGAGAATAAGATTCACATCCCCTCATCCAAAAGATTTCCCTGATGAAGTTTTGGATGTAATTAAAAATAAAGCAAATATATGCAATCAAATTCATCTACCAGCGCAAAGTGGCAATTCAGAAGTTTTACAAAGAATGAGAAGAGGTTATACGAGAGAAAGTTATTTGGAGTTAGTTCGAAATATTAAAGAAAAGATACCTGGTATAATTATTTATGTAAATAAAATTAATTACTGAGAAGTTGTTAAATACATTAGCTTTTAATTAACACTATAGATGTGGCATTAACTAGTGATTTTATCTGTGGTTTTTGCCAAGAAACTGATAAGGAACATGAAGATACCATCTCTCTTTTGAAACAAGTTCAATATGAATTTATATATGTATTTCCTTATAGTATGAGAGAGGTGTGTGTAAGATTACACCTAATTAATCAATTAATTAATGGTATCTCATCATTAATTGCAATGGTTTAATTTTTTTCAAGAAAACCCACGCGTATCATAAATTTAAAGATGAAGTTCCAAGGGATGTTAAAATTGCAAGGGTTAATGAGATTTCAATGTTATTCAGAGAAATAACATTAAATTTGCATAAAAGATTAATTGGCAGGGAGCAGTTGGTTCTAGTAGAAGGAGTAAGTTTTAATATTTTTTGGGGTGAGGTTAATGTAGTTAATCAATTATAATTAACTTCTAGGTTAGTAAAAGGTCAAAGGAACATTGGGCAGGAAGAAATGATGCAAATACTAAAGTTATTTTCCCAAAATCGAATGTAATTGATAGGGAATCTAATTGTGAAAGGGAAATTAAACCCGGAGATTATGTTAGAGTTAAGGTTAGTACTTATTAGTTTAATTAAATTAATTATTTTTTTTTTACTTAATGCTGGTTTACCTTAATTTAGATTGAAGATTGCACTTCCCAAGTTCTAAAGGGCACAGCTTTGGAACACACATCCTTACAAACATTTAACTTATTTAATTAAACCTAGGCCTAATTACATAAAATTAATTGTAAAAGTCTTTGAATATTTATGAAATAAAAATTTCCGAAAATTAAAACGCGTCTAATCGTTAATTATTATAATTAATAAAAGCCGCCATTTTGAATACATTGCATTCCGGAGGGCGGGGGGGGGGGAAATTTGATATAGAGTGCTGTCAGTTGTGACGTCAGATCCAAGGTTAAACGTCACGAGTCTGCCTTTAGCAATGGGCGGCCATGACAGTTACCGTTTTTTCTTTATGGGAAAACAGCATGGGTGACGTCACACCGGCGCTTCTGACAGCACTCTATTGGTCTTTTGGTCAATTTTTTTTTAACAGAAGTGGTTGATCAGATAGTGTTTTACACCTCCTTTACCAAACCAGCGGACGATTTAAAATAACCTTGTTTCAGATAAATTAAACAAGTAGATACATTGTATTATTAAAAAAAAAGGTAGGACTAGGTGCATAAAATTAGCATCAAATTACTCGTGTAGCAAAGTCTACTTCCGTATGTAAAGAAGGAATTCATAAACAGAGCGATTGAAAGATTATCCTTAGAGAGTAAAACAGTATTTTTTACCAAAAACTAAAAAAAAACACCCATTTCAAAATTTGTACGTGGTCAATTTGGTTAATGACCTACATAAGTAATTGGTCTAATTTCTCTCAAAGGTTAATATGTTATCGTAAGGTTTTAGACGCAATTTGAAAAAAATAACCTCAGTAAAAGCGTAGATTTCGATTTATAAGTTTAAGATCGTTTTGAAAATGGTGTTAAAGCTTTCTAATGATAATTATAGTTAAACTTCATCTTTTTTCCACGGTCAGTTTGGTAATCCAGTCATCTTAAACCACCATTAAATTGAGACGCGATAGATTAGGACGTTTTCTAATAGTTTGTAGTACATTTTTCAAATTACAAAAAAAAGCAAAAAAACTGTCACTCTTGAGGGTCGCTAGTAGATAATGATTTTTGGGACACTTTTTCCCCATATAGAATGTTAAAAATTGTTGAAAACGCACGAAGAATATGACATTAACCTGAATTAAAGCGTGCAGCCTGGGAAAACAGTAAAACATAAATATATTCATGGAGGTTTAATCCCAATAGATCTATCGTTACGTATTGAACTGTAAATAATTTATAAGTGTAACGAGTTCACTTTTGGGGGTCTGGACAACCATAAGGGCCGTAACTAATTTAAAACTAATCAGAAAAGTGCCTTAAGTTATAAAACGATAATACTATACTTATAATTATTTCAAATTTCGTTCATTTCTAAATACTTTGCCCTATTTTAAAGCTATCAAAAACCAATTATATTTAAAGCTACCATAGGAATAAGTTCTAATATTATAGTAATAGATCATACCGCGTAACTTAAGCCGATAATACGTCGAATAACATGTCTATCAAACTCAACGAACCACGGTTTTGTTCTACATAATTCGATAAGTTGAAAAATTGGTCAAAAACATTGTTCAGGGAATTGCAAAAACCGAAACCATGGATATAACCACTCGGTAAAACAATGCTTTTAAATACGTAATTCGACGTTATTATCGTGCGCTTGAATATGTTTATTTCAAGGTTGAACGATTTTTAAGACATATATAGTCACTTAAGCCTTTTTATTTTCTTCTTATTATATCAAATATTTATAATCAAATTCCTTTTATTCGAGGGAGCTCGAATTCTAACACAAAAACCGCGATTATTCTATACGGATGAGCGATGGATATGGAACGCAACCTGGACGATATTCCTCTACGTGTCTCTGTCTTTCTACTTATTAAAAATATCTAATAGACTTCAGTTGGCAAGTAGGACTCGTAGAAACAAATGGCCAGCTTTATATATCTTTATATAAACCCCATTAATTAGGATAGGATTATTTCTCTGGGAGAGACCTTGACCTAAAGAGCCCAATTTCGGAATCTCTTCTCTTTTTCCCAAAAATTGAACTCTTCACGGATGAAGTCCGAAAGATTCAAATTTCTAAATCGGAGGAAGACCCTCGGGGGAACGAATGTTTCGTTCGGTTCCATTAATATTCAAATAAACAGAGAAGGGGGTAAAAGAGATTTGAAATTAAACTGGGGTAGATTTATAATGACAGGAATTAGAAGCTCTGTTAGCCCTAATAGTTTTTATTTTTCTTTTTCATCTCCTATAAATAAGTGTATTCCAATGCTAAGTAGTACGACTTTCATTGTTTTCTCGCCAGTTTTCTCCGTAAAAAGGACATTAGTTTCAAATATATATAATTTTGTTTATGTAAAGGCCTAGATTTGAAGATTTGCATAAAATTACTCGTATCCTAAAACGACTTCTTCAATCTGATAACATATTTGACCTTGCTAGACTAGAAGCATCAATGTTGTTATTTGTGTAGGGCGTTGTACACAAAAAACAACAGCGCTGCCATTATCAAAATTTCATTCTAATTACTAAGACTATGGAGATGGACTAAGAATCATTAACGCTTCTTAATTGTAGACTTCGAGACGCTCAAGCTGGTCAGCTTTGATGGCATATTTAACATTTATTATTCTAAATTAATTTATTTTCAAATCATAACCGCTAGTTTTCTCTGTTAAGGATACGAGAATGATACATTACCATAGGTTTAAGCTAGGTATTCTTGACTTTTAAGGCCAAATATATATTTAAAATATTACAGTTTCATTTCACTCATTGTTAAAATTTTAACTTTCAAAATATAAAGAATGAGTTTTTGAAGATCTTACTTACTTCGCTGAAAAAGAAAAGGGGTTAATAGGCCTGCAAATATTCAAATACTTTTCCAAAAGCTTATCTTTAAATACCCGTGTCTAACTACAAAGTGCGTGGCGTTTGGTGCGATTTTGACAAACTGAAACCATACCGTGGTTACGCTTTGAGAGATATATTGTCATATAATTTTTTAAACTATTTGGTTTTTAAGAGAAACGATGCTAGTTTTAACTGAAAAGATCAAAAAATATTAATGAGACGTTCAGTTTAAGGCGACAGACCTTGAAATGAAATCCCCGTTACAGTTGGCTCATTTTTAACTTGTTTAACTAAATAGAATCGCCTCATTGATGAAGAAGAAAAGCTTTCCAAGTCTTTCGCGGTAAAAAAAACTAACCACACACCCCTACTAGATCTCAATTACAATTAGATTAAAACGGTATAGTTTTCATTTCTTATAAAGTTTCAGACTTTTCCCTGGAGATAAAAGATAAAGGATGTCTAAACGGGACACAATCTTTTTCATAAAAACTTGCACTAACCTTCATTTTTTAACAAAACAAAATATGGTAATGGATTAATAGGTATAATTCTTTAAATCAGAAAATGGATTAGAGAATTTTAAATTAAAAATAAAACTGAGTCAAATTCCAATGGAATGTCCGAAATAAATAATTTTCTACTTATAATTTATCCATTATTATTGAAATGTAAATCGTGGAACTTGAACCGTTTTATTGGGTTTATGAGGGTTTTTTATCTCTTGGGTGACTGCGGTTCGAGCTTCGGAAGCTCGGATATCCCTAAAAATAGCAGATTCTTTACCATAAACCGCGAAACTAAATGATCTCGCTGTTTCGCAGTGTGAATACGTGAAACAAGCCAAGCGCGATCAAAACGCCTGCGTGTGGAAGCTAGCCCAACATCAACCGGATACAGATTAAAGCGATTACTTTTCCAGCCAAAATAAACATTCCGGGAAAAATGGCAAAAAGAAAAAATGGGCTAGTAGATTTTAAATATTCACGAGTAATTAGCGAAGGAAATTAATTTCAAACGCATCATGATACACTGTATATTTAATCTCATCAATTAAAGATCTTTATACTTAAAATCCTTGCCAGAATTCAGGGTTCGTATTAACTTTTCCAGGTTATCCGTGACCAATCTTTAATCGCTAATCTCCCTAAGTTGATTATCAGAAGCTCACCTGATCATGTTTATGTCTAACCCTTATTTATTTGACTTAAGACCTTCACAGAATATACAAACTTTTGACTCAACTAAATGGGTCAAAAAGTTGAGTGAGCAAAATTGGTCGGTGAACAATAATAAAAATTTAAAGGATTTCATACCCATAGGAACCACAACTGACCAAAACATTAAAATATAATCGTATATCTTGCATATAACACAATATGGGAGTAAAATTAGAAACCGAAATAGCCCAGATTGTATTCTGTTGCTCACACTTTTCAATTCAATGCAAAATTTTAAACCCTGAAGCTCAGCACAAAACGCGATACATATCTGCAAATTAGGGTGAAATGACACAAAGAGGTCTCCTGTAAAATTAGCCCGTTTCTTCTATAAATAAAGAATTAGATACATAATTTACTAATCTTGGTAGTAACACCATTCACGAATCCGAAACAAAAAGATGTGTTTTAAAGATAAATAGGCGTAGGAGAAGTTGAAACTTCAAAAATTGGTAATTGATCTAGATAAACTGTATTACCTTCTCGCTTCTTCTAAAGTCGAGAAGAAGAGTTTGAATGGATGGAAAGAAAATGTCATAATGAGGATAGTCGGGAGCATCCATGTGCGTCCTGCTCAAGTCGGGGAGACACTTTTTTTCCCCCTCTATAAAGAGTTACTCGTCGCGAGATTCATCTTCACAAGGCAGACAAGATTTTGTTTCGGACAGAGCGGAGTTAAAATTAACTCGTATCTTGACGAGTTAATTTTGATATTTTTGTGCGGGACATTTTTTGGCTTCGTTATCTTCGCGTTGATTTATTTTTACGTCGGGTGTGATTTACAACGTTTTTACAAGGGATTTGGTGACACAATCAGGTGTTTAAGGTAAGATTTTAATTATTTTAATTATTTAAGAGTGGGCTATGGTCTTTTGATATTTGAGAAAAGACAGTGCTTCATATTGGATGTGCCTTTGAAAATATACGAGGTCGTGCACTATATTAATACTAGGTAATGGAGTGAAGGGCAGAATGAAGGAATATTTGATTTTCCTTGTCTCATCTCAGTGAATGAATTGTGAAACTTCAGTATTATGAGTTGTCACAGCAATTTTTCTGCATGCTTAAATTCTCGGTTTTTCTTCAGGGTCAATTCAAAAGTTAAACAACCTGATAGGAATGCTCCTAAAATTGAAAAAGGCTTTCTGAAATACTGAACAATCGGAGATATCGTTAATTTATGCGTGCACTATGTAATTCTAAAGACGTCCACCATGCAAATAAGTAATTTTTGCACAGAGCATAGTGACCTTAAGAAACCCGTCTCAATTCCTCTCCCTCTTCACTTGCACGACTACCTTTAAGCATTGCTAGAAAATTTCAAGTGACCTTGATATACCAGAAAAAATAGATATCCTCATTTGCATCCGCCGTGGGACTAGTTTTAAACAGTTCTGGGGTATTTAGAAATCACCATGGTTTTTGTATTGATAAAGTACCCAGTTTTGCCATCCCATATAGGATTAAAAGATGCATGATTAAATTGGGGTTTCAAAAAAATGTGGATCAGGTTTTAAAAGGTACTTGGCAATTTTAATTATAGATAATTCAAATACTACCACTTACATAGGTAAAATAACCGGTAAATTTAACTAAATTATAGCAACAAGATAATCATAATCAATTAAAAACGTAAAATTAGGTTACGAAGTCTCAATTTTAAAAGTGTCGGGAAAAACATCCTTACCAGGGTGTAAAGTATAAGATTAACTAATTAACCAACCATTCGCATCATTCTGGTATAATTGATTGTTACGCCTCGTGATTTCGAGGATTTGAACTAATTTTAGACCACCACCATCAAAATATACAGATCCCTACAGATTTCCGTACATTCGTTACCGGTTCACATTTCTAATTTCTAGGTGTTGTCGGTTATGCTTTGAAAGAATTACGACATTAAAACCAAATTGGTAGGGGGTCGGAAATAAGTTACGCGTGGTTTCACGCCTGGACAACATTGTCAGCCATCCGCGGAGAAGAGACCCTTCTCTCCGAATCAGATGAAGACGCACGCCACTGTCCATTACCATTTATGTTCCCGCGGTTACTTGTCCCTAAAGAAACAAGAAATCCTTAACGCAAAGAGTCACACCTCAGTGACAAGTAACACTGTTAACAAAACTTAATAACCATAAATCGGGATAAAAACGTCGACGACGGATAAGATGGAGGGGAAATACAATTAAGCGTGAAGTATACGGACATGATCGATTTAGGGTAGGAATTAATAAAAACTTTCCAGGAATATTATATAGTAGCCCTAAAGTAAGGTATTATTTTTATGTTAAACATCATCAACATCTTGATCTTCTTGAAAAAAAGAAAGAATGGCGTCTTAAGTCGCTTGTTTTTGTTGCAAACTAATTACTTAAATTCAGGTTAAATATTAACTCAATTTTCAAATACAAATATTCATGGGTGAATTAATAAAATCTCGGTAATGTCAAAAAGACTACGATTATGTTTCCTTCTTCGACTCTAATGTTCTTTTCTTTTTGCTCCATCGCTCTCCCCGAGTCAACCGGAGTTTTCTCAAAGTAGTAAAGTATTTTCGTACCTTTAGTCATCCTAACATGTAAAGCAAACTCTAAGGGTACACATAAGGGCATACTGTACGGAAAAGATGATCTTTTACTTTACTACATCTTGTTAGGTTATAGGCCCACAAAAGACCGTTCTCGATTCGCGACCAATTGATTGGCCCAAATAAATTGACTAAATGTAATGACAAGAACCGTTAAAGAGCACTAGGTATCAGGGAGAAAGAAACTAAATGGTTATGGTTACAGTTTTTGACTACAGAATGCGATTCGTTTTTGAGTTGGAGGAGAATGTAGGTCTTAGTGAGCCTAACAGTGTCAATTGGTCATTTGGTAACAAAATTTTTTTTAAATGTCAATTTTTGAAAGTTTCTAAATGTCATACAATAAGATATCATTTACAGCGGTAGTAGGACCCAAAGATTAAGGGTTAGGAAACTTCAATATAATAATTGGAAAATACAATATATCTACTCCATGCACTCAAGCAACAAATTTGAATTAAAAATGCATTAAGGTCTAGGCTTTTCAACTATTTCCGGAGGTAGTAGGCGTGGGAGGACGTGCCCAAGTCGGAGCAAAAAAGGCGCGCATTAGGTCACTTGTCATAGTCTAGAAATAAAGGGGGAAGGCGAGATGGAAAAACGCAGACTATCTAAGCGTTTAAATTATCAAACCGTAGCGTATTTTTGGCATCACTCAATTCCGTTTCAATATTGGAATATATAAAAACACCCTTAATATAGATATAACGCGTGAACAATTACAATAAGCAGGAAAAAATCCATATAAAAACAATATTCCGCTCTTTGACTTTAACAAAATTATTATTTTCCCCAGTCGCGTAAAAGGATATTTTCCTATTATTATTTTGTAACAACAGACGTTCTAAAAGTGGGTAACCTTTATCGTTGCACAACAATACCCTAGATTCGGGGATATTCTATTTTAAAGATATTATAAGGCTTTCGTTTTTCCCCATTTCTATTCTTATAGATGAAGTTTGTCGCCGCGACAGTCATGGTGATCTTGGTGACAGTTACTACCGAGTCTTGGGCCGCCAATAAGACTACAACCTCCGAGTCATCTGGGATAACCAAGACCAGTGACACGAAGGTCCCGGCTAAGCCTAGCAGGTCTTTATTTCTACCGAAGACTAGTACTAGCGTGTCATATTACCCTAAACGGACTGTCAGGGTCAGTAGTTCGACGTCGAACTTCCCTCAGCCAACGTACGCGCCTAAGACTACAACCACAACTACAACAAGCTATAACTCGACGGACATAGACGATGAGGATATCGATATCAGCGATCTTTCAATTACAACGACCACGAGTACAACGCCTCCACCAAAGAGTCAGGATAAGAAGATGGATAGGTCGGGATTAGCAGATGCATCCGATACAGCTCTGTATCAAGTAAGTACTGAACATAAAATAGGAAATAAGAATGCAATGGATTTGTTAAATCTAGTTTGACTTAAGAAAAGAAAGGTCTTTCATATTTGAACTAAATTTTTTTGTTCAGCCTGCGGTTAGAAGAACAACGGTAGAAGACGATTTATCGGTTTACGTTCCCGACAATCTCACTTTGCAAAAACTTAACGCGGACCGTAAGAGTTCAAGCTATCTTGGAAAATCGTCTTACAGACACGGATCAGAATCGACTTCGACAAAACTCAATACCAGCCCAGTGACAATTCTAGTACACGCCAGCCCAGATAAGTTGCCAAAGATTAAACCCAAACGAAAAAACTTGTCCGTAACACCACCAACGAAGAAAAGGTCGGATTTCAAAACCACTTACTCGACAATGTACCCCGCGAGTTCAACTTCTTACAACACAAAGTCTTATCAGACCAGCACTCCGAGTTACAAATCCAGTCCTTATCGTTCGAGACCAGTTCCAGCTCTGCCGGCAACCGCTTCCCCTTACACTTCATCTTCGTCTAATTACGAAACCACCATGTCTCCCAACTACCATTCCGGTGAAACTTCAACTATACCTACAACTCAAGCCGGATTGGTCAATTATATGGTGCGCAATCTTTTAATGCAAGCCAACGTAATGAACCAATTGTTGCCCTTGGTTCAACAAATAGCGAGTCAAGTTCCGTCTGTTTTGGCCGACGTTGAAGCGGCAAAGAATCAGTTAGCATTTTCACAAGCAAAAGACGAGTTGAGCAGCACATTAAACACTGCCGTAAATCAGTACAACTCTAATAACAATAATGGTGGTAAAGTAAAAGTTAAACGACCGCCTCAGTCTTATTCCTCTCCAGCAACGGCTTCGTCTTCGAACGTTTACCATCAAGATAATCGCAACACCAATTACTACACAAGTACCAAACATAAACCAACTTCGACCACCAGAAGCTACAGCCAATCTAAAACCAACACGGGGTTCAAACCGGTAGCCCTCAATAAATTTGACCCAAGTTTCTCATCCATGCGACCCATGAACCACCAAGAAGATTTCTATCAAACCGAGGACCAGTTTCCAGAGGAGGACCACTACCGTCCGTACGCTTCAGTCTCGCATGAGAAGGCTAAAGTGACTCAAGGGCCTTACAGTTCCCTGCAAGTGGGCAACAAAGAGTACACTCTACCAACTTTCAAGATATCTTTAAACACGGAATATTCTGGTCAATCCCGCGGTAACAAAGTTGCGTTAGGTGAAAGACCCTACTTCACCATGGGCGACGGAGACCATGGGAGACCTGGTGACCACAGAACGGCGGAATCATTCGCCAAAAATAGCTATTACGAAGGAGGCTTGCCCAAATCTACAGCTACTATGGTTAACTCGGTTGTTCCCATTGTTTTGCAACTCCACCACTCCAGGAAGCAAAAGGAACGAGACCCGAGCCCTTCGGTTATAAAAGTAGTAGAAGTAAAGGAAACTAGAAGTAGCAACCCTCACGCACCTTCCCCTACCATCGTGGAAGTCGTTGAGGAAAAGGAAGAAAGGAAACAAGCTAACCCAGTCATACAAGTCATTGAAGTAAAAGATGGCAAACGCCAACCACCTCAACATCACTTTTACGAAAACCACGACCAGGGACAGGAATCCATCATGAGTGTGGAGGAGAAGAGCCCTCAGTCCAGTTTGGATCAGAAATATGAAGAACTGAAAAAAGCTGTTCTAAAAGAAGCCGCGTTTCGAGAAGCAACTTTCAAAGAAGCGGCTAGAATCGTGAAAAACCTTCAACATATGGATTCTTCGACCGCTTTCGATCGGTTACCTGACGCCATTAAAGACCAAGCTTTCCACCATCACGGTGAAATAGAAGACCATTTCGAACACTCGGCAAGTGGCAGACCAGGAAATATTGTTGGACCTTTCCATAAACCAAACAACGACCGTTTCAAGGACTTTTTTGATGAGAGCGAACGATTCAAGGATGGCATGAAAATGAGCTCTGATGACTTGGGACAAGCCATGTCGAAACATCACAATAATCAACACTCACACGACTCCTCTTTTGCCGAAATCGCCCATCGGCTTAGGAACTCTCAAAAGGATTCAATACCATTGCCTCCTAACCCAGAATCATTGGGTCTAGAAGGAACCCAATTAGAGATATTAAAAGAAGCTATAGCCAAGGCTATGGAAGAGGAGAAAAAAGGAGGAAAACCCAAAGAAATTCACGTCATGCCCCAACCCTTAGATAATCATCATCATAAACACAATTCTGATGATGATTTATTGAAGCTTTTGAGTAGCGATCATCATAAAGTCAGCAATAAACCAAAAATACATCTTATACCTCTCAAAGTAAGAAAGCTGAAAGATTTCGCTGGAAGTAAACAGAAAACAAATGCAAATAGCTAAATCAAAATGGTTTTCTGTGGGCTTCCAGTAAATTAGAATTAGGCTTATTTACTCCAAGGCTTAACCGATACTACTGCTTCCATTTTAGAACAAGAAAGAGATGGAGCACCACGGAATCGAATTTCATTCTTTTGAGGACGCCTCACCCCAAAACGCAGCGTCATTGTCCGAGGAAACCAAGAAAGTCTTGGAAGCGTATTCCGCTATTGACGTAATCCGTCCAAACCCCATGATGAATCCTCATCCCTTCCCGGGTATGCATCGTCCGCCTTTCCCCTTCCCGAGAATGCCAATGCCAGGACCATTCCCTCACCACGGACCGATGCCTCCTCGTCCAATGCCAGGACCATACCCATTCCCGCCAAGACCTTTCCCTCCACGACCGTTCCCGATGGGGCCTTTCCCATACGGTCATGGACCTGGACATCCCCACGGACCACCTCGAGGACCCTTTCCACATCCTCCAATGCTGCCACCACACAGACCACCAATGGGACCATTCCCTAGACCTCCATTACCTCACCTACCTCCTCCTCCACCACCACCATTCAAGAAAAGGAGCGGAGAAGACGAGGAAGAACCCAAAGAGGTTGAAGATAAAGATAAAGATAAAGATAAAAAGAAAGATAATGTTGAAGAAGCCAAAACCGAAGTTAAGCCTTAATTTCAATATCAATAACTTATTAATGGTTGTTTCAGTTTAAGTGATGAATAATAATTATTTTCGTACAAAAACGGCCAACGCATCTAGTCATATACTAACATTTTGGATATTCGAAACATAAGCTAAAACTACTCGATTTTAACTTTCAATATTTAAATTTTCATTTCACCTAGAATAATGGACAGAAAGACAATATGATCTCTCTGTTCAATATTCATAACTGGAACATTCACGATTGATTTTGTCTTACCTTTACTTCATACTTTCACATTCCGAGTTTAATTTAATTACAATTAACGACACAATTGGGTCGAACTTTGACAAATGCGCTGGACACGAAGGCAAAAAAAAATTATAGATCACTAATAATTAAAAAAAAAAACACGTGCTATTTAAATTAAAAATTCCACATCTGACTGTTAAAACGTAATCGCAATTTTGTAAAGTTTTAGAGAGAAAATTGAAGTTTAACCTGTAAGCTCTAGAACCGCCAAGCTATTGCCCAACAATAATGACATTGCGCCCTGTAGTTCACCTATATTTATTTAATTATTTTTTTTATCAATTAATTTTGTCATGCGAAATAGCGGCACGTTTAAATGGGTTTTTTAGAGTTGCCGTATTAATAAATGAGTTATATTTTATATATATAAATATTTATAAATCTTGCAAAATATTACCAGACTTTAACGCTATAAAGTCTGCGCTAATTTATAATAAAGATAACACTGGTGTATTTTTGGAAATTGAATAAATATTACGAAACTTGCTGGTAATTTTGGACAACCTAGTGAACGAAAGAGACTATTTTTTGACCACGACAATAATTTAAATTAATTATTTTAATTTCGTCGTCCAATGTCCGTGTAGGTCGGTTAGTTCGGACCGAAACGAAATAATTAATTTCATATTAAAATCAAATAGGCTAGCTTGTTTGGGGAGAAAAACTTCACAGTTTTCTTCGCGCATCATTAGCTTTTGGCCAAGAAAGAAATGTTTCTAGTTTATTCTTATACTGTACCCTTCCGGAATTAAAATTTTGATAAGAGGGGGTTGATTAGTCAAGAAGAAAATATAGTTTTTTCCTCTTAACAATGATTTTCAAGAATAAAAAATATTTCAAACATCTAAAAAGACATCTAGGCTAGATTGATATACTCTTGTTGAAGGGCGATTTGTGTGCTTATTAATGATTAAAGAGGGCAGTCTGACCATAGAGTCACTAAAGGCCGGTTGTTGGAGGCACTAGAGCACAATGGGAATGAGGACCCTTCCTTCCTTCGGGGGTTGTGCCTGTAGAGGCACCCCTCGTGGGGCTTACTGTATGGGGGCCCATTTTTATAGACAATAGCAAGTCCGTTCTACATAATTGTCCTTATTTATGATTGCGTAACCTAGCTTATTAGATTTAATCATGGGGTCACACTGTACAGGGTCAAAGTGCGCCCAAAACATGAAGCATTAGGGGTCCCGCCCTCTTAGCAAGAGCAAATAGAATATAGTTGAAAGGCTGAAGGGAGTGTTTCATAAACTCGCGCCACATTTTGAAGAGAAAAGTTGCATTTTTTTTGTTAATTATTAAGCTGACTTATCGACTTTAAAGAACCTACCGCCATCTATTCCCTTTCAAGCTTTAGTACAAGTAGCGTCCTTTGCCCTTAGGGCGTCAGTGTTTTTATTTTTTATCATACAATAATTATCTATAGAGCCTAAAAAAGTAAAGTTAACGCCGCTTGTCGGGGCCTCGTTCAAGTGTAGATACATTCAAGGTCAAAGCTTCAACTTTGAGTGCCTCTGCGAAATCTACGCTTGGGTTATATAGGAGTGACTATTCAGTATTATTTGCGAAATAGCCGGAGCACGCTCTCGTAAATCCACGTCTCTCTTAAAGCATCAAAGGCCTAGTTAATAAGTTTTATTAGTATATAAACTAAATCCGTTTGAACTATATGCAAGAGAAAATGGTTTCCATTGACATTCCCACCGACTATGGTTACGTTATTTTAGTAGCTTCAGGCGCTTTTTTCGTTAATATGTGGTTATCAATTAACGTGGGAAAAGCCCGTAAACAACACAATGTTAAAGTGAGTTTATCCTTTTCATAAATAAATGAATATATAAATAATTAATTTTAATTTAAATTACAGTTCCCTCTTATGTACAGCGACACTAACATGCATTTTAATTGCATTCAAAGAGCTCATCAAAATTTGTAAGTTCAAATCAAAGTTCACGAACGTTGTTGACCCTTATGACCTTTAAGCGGTAACATCTAAGGTTTGAATTTACAGCTTGGAAATGACCCCGATGTTTCTAATCTACATGTTGCTAGCGGGATTAATGTACCCTAGAATCGCAGCTGCCTCAGGTGTTCTATACCTTGTTGGCAGGGTGGTTTATGCCTTGGGCTATTACACAGGAGGTATTGTATTTTGATTTTATAAAATGGTCGAACGTGTTATAATAATTTAATATTTGCTATCTTCAAGATCCTAATAAAAGAACAGCTGGATTCTTCTTTTTCTTGGGTCAATTTGCTGTTGTTTTCACAACCATTGCAGTAGGATTGAGGCTTAATGGATACTACTAAAATAGTGGTTAAACTTAACTGGGGCACAAAACGATTACTATTGTAGCTTTTTGTTTGGTCTCACAATGCGCATCAGTAAAATTTTAATGAACAAAAAACATGAAATTTTTGTATAAAATGTAACCAAAGAATTTCAGTTCAACCTAATTAAATAAAAATTATTTTCGTTACTAAAGTTTGTACATTTTTATATACATATTTCTTTAAGCCTAATTGTATGTCAGATTCGCGTGAACGATTCTATTTTTATTGCCCTATGATGTTATTACGAGACAATTAATGAACCTTCGGAAGTAACAAATACAAATATAAAAAATGCAAATTAGGCTTGGCAAAACTCAAAGAAGCGAAGAGCGAGCGAGGCTACGCGAGCGCAAAGGAAATTTCTAGAATCAATTAATATTGACGGAAATTCGCGGATGCGGAAAAACTAGGGGAGAAAAATAAAGGTACAAAGTAAGCGGGGTTTTTTTCCGTCAATAATACGGAATTCGTCGCTGAATAGTATCGCCACCTGCTGAAAGAATGTTCAACTAATCCGTCCCAATGGGAGATTACAACAGAGTTAATCCGAGATAAGCGCGGTTATCATTTTAAGCTCCATATGAGTTTCGCTCAAAGTACTTAACGTAGACCCATTCGTCAAATAGAAACCAGACATTATCATGCTCGAGATGAAATTTTGAAAATCGTTGACGTATAGCCTTTTTAATTAGAAACACTTTCAATACGAAGGTTTTGAACTTAATTCGCAAATTAATTGGTAATACCAATGACGTACATTCCTTGTAATAAAATTATCTTGTACAGTTTCCGAACTAGGGCCTACTTTAAATCGGATTAGGCCTACAAGATAACGAGTTGCGATAGAATCGTTGAAACCAAGTTGGCCGTGTTGAAACAAATAAAAACCCAAGAGAAACTATTCATCCTTCAATTTCTACTGAAGAACTGCGAGAAACCGAAAAATTATTCTTAGACCTAATTATTTTTACGCAAGAATAAGGATAGGATAGGCTTAAGAGTCGGAATTTAATTATAAGCAAACTGGCAATAGTAGGATAAAACAAAGAAATATAGACCTACTTTTGCACTAATGAACTGGCTTTTAAAAAAAATAAGGATCGAGGATAGGCTAGAAACTGGTACATTAATTTAATTGTTCTTATAGGCCATAGGTTAAATTAGAAAGCGGGAAGCTTCGATGGTGAAAAGAAGAAAAAGATAGATCTAAATTACGGCAGGAATGGCTTTGAATTCAAAATGAAAGTATCCCTTAGGCCTTGGCGAAATAACGTTTAAGCTATCGATTCAATCGTGTTTTAAAAATAGGCCAAATGGAAAAATAATTTTAATAGTTATGGATTGTATGTATATAGATAATCATGATATTGCGTTGTTGCATAAATAAAGCAAACCGCAACTGAATGTCGTCCCCTCTTAGGCAACAAAACAAAGAACATAAACTAACACACTCCGTTAGCCCTAAATATAAACTTTAAAAGTACGTAATCTACAGAATAGTTTCAGAAAATAATGGGTCCTCCAAAACCCCAAAAAATGATAGCCGTTTTTCACTAGAGCATATCTCTGTGTGTAGCGGTAGATATGGTCAGATACACCAGTAATAAAGAATTGATAGAAAAATCCATAAATGATTTGTGGTCGATCGTTTACCGTTATTTTAAAGCTTATAGCCATTTTCCGTTCAATATTACTGGAGAATAAAGTGTTAGACCTAACCAATGTCACTATAGGCTTGGTTTCAATGTCAGGTGACATAAAATGAGGAATATAGATCGCTCTTTCAAGAAAACCGTTAAAAGCAAATAGATAGGTGGCTTAGTTCTTCACTAATGTTTCAAACCGCGCAATGTTTGATATTAATGTTAAGCCTATTTTTCACCCAACTTTTTCAGACAAACTTCACTGTCACGTAAGTATCTCTAGGGCATTTAATTATGTTTGGGGTTAAGTTCTTGCAGTGGGGTGATGACCTTAGCTAACCCTAATTATAATTAGAACGATGGCTAAGGCATGCATCACGCTTGCGAAAACATATCGATTTACCATCCTTTTAAGAATCTTCCAATCCCTGACGGAACTAGAGTATAACCACTAAGATCGTTTACAATTTGGTGTAAAATAAAACCGGTCTCTGTGCTGGGTTCCGGTATAGCACCAGGAACAAGTACAGTACGAGAAGGATCAACAAAAACACCCTGGAGAATTGAAATTCAAGAAGCTTGGAACCCGTACCGCAGGGCGAAATTTAAATGGCACAGAATGACCAACGCCCTTCCCGAATCACGGACTAGTGTACGTACGTGGTTGATAAAAATCGCTCGTTTCTTTCAGAAAATTATCTTACTTATTACACGAGTAATGCACTTAAATTACACTCGGATATAAATGGTGTCATTTCAACCCAAGCTAATTTTCGCCCATTAGTGTAGAAAAGTGTCGTGGCGTGTATATATATATGGTGAAGAATTTACCATCTACATATCCTATGATACTTGTTATGAGTATGGTCCCGAAACGATATTTGATACCCCCCCCCCTTCAATAAAAATTTACACTTTTTAATTAAAATTTATAAATTTGGATTTAACAATTTACTATGATTTGAAGTAGACTAATATAAATTTAATACCAGGACAATGGCATCGCGTTTCTACATAACAAAGGAAAACGGAAAACGGGGGGTGACAGTAAGGAGGTAACAAAACTTGAAGTAATGGAAAAATCAAGGCACCCGCTAAAGATGGATAAAGATTTCTTTTTTCATCCTTTTATTCGAATTTCAATTTTCCTTCCTTCTCTTAAGTTCTCGAGAAACTCATATTTTTTAAGCCTTTCCGAAAATTTATTACAAAAGACCGAACCAAGAAGGGTGCAAGAAAGCATCGTGTCGATGTGGTGTGCAAAGGGGCGACAAAGGTAAAGAAAAATCTGAATTGTACAGCCTGGGAGAAAAGAGGTAAGATGGAGCGGTAATAGTGATGGGCGATTTGCGGCAATGAGTCTCCCAGTGAACTTTGCGCAGGAACGCCCCCCCCCGCTACCCTTCGGTAGGCGAATGTTAAGTGCTGCCACGTAGCGCCATTGCATTTGCATAAGAACTAGCTTCATTTTTTAAGACACAGGGGCATCTTTTACGTTTCCGTACCGTTCGACGCTACCATAACGCTGAGCATGCTGGGAGGACTTCATTGCCGTAGATGAAGGTACAGAGGCTACGTTATTGGCTCCATCCTTCTCTCCTTCATGGTATAGCTTCTCTTTTCAATATATTTCTAACTCCGAAAAGAATTGAGAGAAATTGGGAAAAGCGTTGTAAGAAAAGACGAAAAAAAAAGAAAAAAATCTTATTTTTAAAAGACGTAGAAAGGTATATTGGAACGATATATTTTGCTTGCACTATTTGATTTTCCATCAGAAGTTTCGGATAATAATATAGTGGTTTTTTTTCTTTTTTTAAATATAGGATAGGGCTTATAAAAAATGTCCTATCGAATCAAAGACTGAAAACAAGCCAATACGGAGATCTACAAACCCTCTATACTTTTCTCGAACAAATACCGAACGTTACGAAAAAGATATTTGGATTAAAGGAGAAGAAGGAAAATATAAGATTTGAAACAGAATGTAAAGGATTCTAAAGTAAGATATAGACACGAAAAAATCATGTCCCGGAGAAGAAGTAAATAGAAAGAAGATTTATAACCCTGTAAATGCCTTCAATTGGATGGATACATTTACAGTAGTTTCAAAAGTATAGTAAAGATTTGAGTTTGACAATTGGATTCTTTCTCTTCCTTTAAAGGCATAGCAGTATCTCTCCAACATAAAAGTCACTACGGCAGAGGCATACTTATGCATTTATTATAAGGTTATGGTATAAATTACTTCATTTACAACAGTTTTAATAAGTTTCGTCGCATTCGGTTTAATAATCTCCTAAACGTTATTTCGACTCACGTTTTGCAATTAGAGTCGATGACCGAATATGTCCGTTAATTAGGCGAGAAGATTTTTAAAAGAGCAGCAGTCTCTTAGAGAGCGAAAACTGCTGCGACAATCTTCAAGACTGTTTCCGTGACTAATGGCCCTTTATTAAAATTAGCCCCGAGAATACTTGGAATCTATTCCTTCCTCATCATTTGAGGAGCGAATTTAGCCAAGCAAAATTAATAGAGGCTCTTGAACTCTGAAATTTTTAAGTTCTGGATTTTCACGAAAAATTAGAAATGAGAAATTCGAAAACAAAATAAACCAACCAAATTATTAATTCTCGGAATTATATAAAAGGCAAAATATTAAAATAGAATTTATATGATTGTAATTAAAGACCTTTTTTGCAATTTAAAAATAAACCTACGCTGGAATACGGTTTTAAGAATTAAGTGTTTTTGGCATCGAAGCTTAGCAGAGAAATATTTCTACAGGGGCTCGTAGAAAATACATTATAACGAAAACCCCTATAAGTTGGCTTCCATACAGATAAATAAAATATTTTCGAATTTGGTTTAAAATTGTAAATAATTTCAAAATAAAATATTAAAAATATTTACTTTAGTTGCAAGGCCTAATAAATATTTTTCAATTACCAAAACATTTGAACAAATTAATTCAAAGTTTGGAAAAATAGAAATAAGTTCCATTAGAAAGTTCGAACTTTTAGAGTCGGTTTAAGATTGAGAAAAGCGATGAGTTATGCTCTTTTCTCTAATAATTCTCCTCCAAAAGACATCATTAGGACTTGGTCATCAAAGCTACGCTATAAACTATCCTTAAGGTAAACCGTCGGAATGCATTTGCAAAGGTAGACAATTTTCCGAGACTTACATATTTACCAAAGTACAGACAGGATTGGCGTCTAGAACTATAGCAATTTAGTTGGAAAACTTAAATCAATTAATATTAAATGTCACGTAATTCCATTACGCTTATTAATCGTGCAAGATGATTTACCTATTCGTGTTTATCCAATAAATAGAATAAACATGTCTCGTAATGGAATAATAGAAATATTTAGAAAATGTTCATATTTTAGTTCCCCTTTACTTTTCGTCTAAAGTAATAGTAAACCAGATCTACATTCAAAGAGCTCTTTCTGAAAAGATTTCGCGAGTTACGAAACTCAGCCCCGGATCGAACATAATCTTATATTATGCCCCAGGAGAGTCAAGGTTTTTCAAAGAAGTAAAATGTCTCGCTCGCTTAGTAAGTGCATTACGGCAACAATACCATTAAAGGTATTTCGCTGAAATCGCTATACAAAAAATATGGGGTTTTCTTTAGTGTAGGCCTAAATATTTCCCCATAACAATATCGATTTGGAAAAGGAATGGAATGTATCAGTATATACAGTAGGATATTGAAGTAAGATAGTTTCAATGGATGTCAAGCTACCAATTTTAGAGATTAAGGTAATCGCTAGATGCCAAACTATCTTCTAGAAAATGGAGCCTTGAAAACAGAGATGTTGCAATGTTAATGTCTATATTCTATTGAATTAGCCATGATTTAGAAACGTCTACGTCAAGAAACTGAGAATTAAAGTTGCACCTAACCCTCTAATAGACGTTAGGACTTGGACGTTCAAACGTCAAGAGGTTGATGGCTCAATCTTGGGATGAATTTAATGAAACGTACCAAGTATCGGGAAAGAATTTCGAGGGTGGATGATCAACCTCTCGAGACATCGTTGTAAATTGAGGAAATTTCTTCGGAAATGGGTATAACACGCCTTAAGGTCTCAGTGCGAAAGTATAGAATTTAGAGCAGTATGTAGGTTTTTCTAAACTCAATAATGGAGAAATTTCAAGTGGAAGATTTTATTTCGATGCTTCCAAGCAAGGACCCAAACATTCCGCGAGCGTTTTACTAAAAGCTGAAAACGCAATAAGAGTCGAGATAGCAAGTAAACTGAACGTAGGACACATAACATCTTCCCCAATTTCTCATATTATCAGAAGTAAATAACGTCGAAGTTTTCAAACACCTCTTATGGTTCATTCGTCGTTTAATATTTCTTCTATCCCATAATTTTCGTTTAGAACTTAGCTTTGTGTTTATCTGGTTCTTAGATTACATAATGATAAAGTCATTCAAAACCTTTGTCGAAAGGAGATTAATAGAAATCCTCATCACTTATCACAACACTCTATAGATGGAAAAGCATCCGAACCCTTGGTTTTAGTGTCAAGAGAGACGGAGGTACACATGAAAGAAAACGAGACCCTTGTCCTTAAGGCTTTCACGCGAATTCTGGAGAGAGAGAGAGTGAGAGAAAGATGAAGGAGGTGATGCAGACTGCAGTATCGGGTTTCAAAAGGCAATGTTTTATTCATAACGGTTGGGAGGAATCCGATTTGGCTTTTACTATCCGTGGAAAGGACCTATCGCTTTTTCCGAAGTCCCAATCCCTTTGCAGAGAGATTCGAGACTGGTGTTCACGGATTCTGACGAGAAGCGAATGACACGCAAATTTGCCACGCCGATGTTTGCTTATTGGAGATATCTAGTTTTGTCAACAAAGTCTTCCAACTTCACCTCCCCTTCATTCTACCCCAAAAATCCCGAGTCGCGCCATGCAGGTTCCATGATTCGGCGCTACGCCATCAGGGATGAAACGTGCGTTGATCTGTACAGTATATTACTCGAAAGTTGGCGAAACCTCCATTAGGGAAGCATTTGCAAGGAGAAAAGGGATAGGAAAGAGACTTATTATTTCTTTACACTAATTTACTTCTTTATATACATCAATCGATGACGCTTTCACGTGTTTCAGTCAACGCTCTGTTCCGTTCTCTCAATCTATTTGTCTCGTTTAGCGCAATATGAGAGCTGCTAGAGTTCGAAGATAACACCGCTACAAGCCAAGCGGGTCTATATAGACCAAAATGGTAACTCTCTTAATTGGGGACGACATATTATAGGTGCATGGCTAATTTAAAGTGAGCTATATAATTTAACAACTCAATAAAGTCTATCGATACACGCCTCGAATTAATAGTGGGTTCCATCAAGTAAATACCTTGTCATTTTGAGGCCTAATTAGGTACCTAGAAGGATAAACGTGGTGGTGTAAATGATACGAATATTTCAATTTATCTTCAAGATTTCGAGCTTTAGGCAATCATTGCATCATATTCATTCATGGATAATGAATTCTCGGAAATTCTTCAATCACTACACACCTTGAATTTCCGAATCAAAGGAAAAACGAAGTAAACATTACTGGTAACCCATTCATTTGAGCTAAAAGTGAAACCAAAAGTGACTAAATAAACAATGAAAGAGACCCGAAAATAATTTTAGTTTTCATTTCATTGGAGAATTTATGTGCATATTTTAGGACATAAAGGAAATTGGTCAGACACCGTTATTATTTTTATACCTTCAAAAAATAACAATAAACCACACTTGAACATTTCTAATTTTCGCATCACTAGTGAAATAAAATATTGATGAGCTTAGGTGCCTGAAATGTCAAGGTATTATAGAACGAAACTATGCAAAGGCAAACCTTTTCCCCACTTTCCCCGCCTCTATTATTAATAAGCATTTCTAATAATGCTATTGTTAATAATATAAATATTTTAACGCAAATATACATCTAGAAGAAAGGAGAGGATATTTTATTTTATTAAATATGTAAAACATAGAGAAACTCGTTAAAAATGCATAAGGAAAAGCTGAATTTTATAGTTTATACCAGAACAACAATAATAATGAGCTCCATTTTCGTAACAAAAAAAATTAAGCCTCTTTGTTATTAATGTAGTTTAACATTCACTTTGAAATTGGTTATATTCACTGTAGGATGACTTTGAGGGGTATACAGGGTATTTCTATTTTTTACTGTTGACCCCGTTAAATTTAATTAAGAAACTGATTTAGACAATTATTTCTAATTTAATTAAGGGACCATCCCTAAAACACTCAAATCATATCCCTTAATTAGGACAAACAAAACGGAGATAGAAGTTATATTTACGACTCAAAATTGATTTCCCAAATAATATACATCCCCCTTATTTATACCATGACTTCAGAAACACCCTGTATAAACCTGAAATCTCAATAATTCAGAACCCAATTTTATACGCCCTGTTGGAGCGTTTTAAGGACCATAAGGGGTCTTCGATTTCAGGGATGCTCGCGGTCTCTCGGACGCTATTATATAAAAAGATAGACCAAGCGACTCGAGCTCGACTTTTGTAAAACCAACAAGAATGAGTAACGTCTTCCAGGAAAAGTATGGTTTTCTTTTTTTTTTCTTTAACCCTTTTCTATGTGATATAAAAATGCCACATAAATCTTTTCCCTTGGAGTTTTCGGGTTATACCTTTACAAACTGAGACCCTATTCTCGTGTGACGATAGAAAGGAACGACCGAGTTTAAAGGCCGATTTCTTGAGAATTCTATTTTCTTTTTGATATTTTAAAGTCCCCCAAAAAATAGGAAAGCATGTACCTAGTATTTTGCAAAACTTTGAAGTGCAATATTCCCATTGGGTTTCTATAAGCAACGTGTTTAGAAGCGAATGTTTTAAACCTTGCACTTTAACCTTAGCCCGGCTAACATAAATAAAATAAAAAGTTTTATAATTTATTCAAGGTTTTACTTGGCAATTAAATTAAAATCAAAGGCAAACTTTACGCGGAATTTTTCAACTAACTTTAATTTTCGTTTTATTTATTTTTGACGTAGTACATTAAGTAAGGAATAATTAAATATTTAAACATTTTCACCTTATACGGATTTAAATATTCAGAGGCTAATTTAGTAGCGGACAAAGTTCGTCGCGTAAACAAGCATTTTAGTTAAACCTAACTTTCAGAAGCCAGCGAAAATAAGAAAACAAATGATGTAATTAGCATGGACATAGGTACAGTACCTTGGTACTTGTAATGAACTCTGTACTTTTGGTAATTAAGGGGAAAAAGTGCCCAAACATTCTCAAATAAAGGAAGGATTAATCACAAGATGCACCAGGAGACGTACGTACGTTCATCCAAAAGAGTCGTTAAGAAGAGAAACGACAACTCTTTTAAGGCGGTTTTTTACAACTGTCCCCTGGCAACATTCCCTGCTTTAATAAAACCTAAGAAAAACCCTTAATGCAGTCGCGCACCACGATGTTTTCTTCAAAACTACAGTTCAGTTCATTGGGTTTCTTCAGTGTCAAAATGTTTCGGTGTACGACAAGCTAAACAGGGGTCAATACGGGCTTAAGATCTAAGACGGATTTTTATAGCTTTTAGAACGTAAATACGGCAAATACCCTTTTATACCAAATATATTCCCGAGAGACTGACTAATGACACTTTTAAGCCTTTGACCGTATTATTTCCTTAGGGATGCTACCATTAGATGCCTTTCCTCTATAGCGTTTATGAGCTGGAACTTGGATATGTAGGTGATCCCGGTTTAGACTTTAAGACTGAAAAGAATCGTAAAAAGCCAGCGAGAACTCCTATGGGTGGACAAAATGAAACCGAAAAAGTGGTCTCCCATCGAGAGGTTGATGATTCCATTTAGCCCACTTTATTGGCAAATCGCGGTTAGATAAGTAATATCGCGAAAGGCTAAAGTAAATTAATTTTCATACTTCCGACTCATTCTCAACGGGTTTCTCTTATTACTTATGTCGTTCGCGAACAGACTGTAAAAACGTTTTCGCTAAGCCTTTGCCTCCATTATTATTCTACATACCCTATATCCCGCTTGGGGAAAGAAATCGTAAATTTTGAAAGCAGAAAACCTAGAATATTATCGTGACGTAACAATATAACGGAAACCGGAAGTGGGACTTATAACGGAGAAAGGAAAAATCGGAAGCACTTTACTCCGAGCTTCCACTTTTAGTATATATACATAGAATCAAAAGAAAATGAACAACTCGAAGTTATTAGTAATAAATCTTAATCTTTTGAGTGATTGTTTAAGACTTTTCACGAGTGGCGTCACGCCCTCCTATCTCTTACCTCAGGTCTTACAATTTAGACTACAATACAATATTGACGTCACGTCCCCGTAGCTCCTCCCCTATCAGTATCACCCTATTAGAATGGAATGGGTTAGCTACATTACGCTTAGTTAAAAAATAAAACTGAACAATTTTTTAACTTTGGCCTAATCTACATTCGATAAAGTTACGCACTAAGTTCCATACAGTAACGATGGGACGTGATTGAGAAGAGGAAAAATTTTAAGAAGTGTTTGGTTTTAACAATGGCATTTACGGGTCGTATCACGTTCGCGATTAAAGGCCAAATGGTTCCTAGATTTCGGTGAAAAGATAAAAGATTTTTTATATAAGGGTATATTTATTTATGGCAGTCTCTCTGTTTGATTTCCTTGTCTAGAATAGTTTCTTTATTCTTGGAAAATTGTATTAAAAATCTTGGAAATTGCTTTGCTAACAATATTATAGGAATTTCCTTCCGATACTTTGTTTCCAAAAAAAGGAAGTAAAATTGCTTCCGATCCCTCTATACATCAAAGTTTAGAGGGCTTAATAGCTATCATTTCTTTCATCAATGTAGGCCTATTTAATGAAAATTTTATTATATCATTTCTGAGAAAAAAACATTGGATATACCGTAGTTTGTACGGTTTATCCTTATATTTCAAACTTTAAATTCAAAAGAAATGTATACACGTTTTTCTAAACGTATATAAGTTTGAATATGCTTCCATGCAAAGTTAGGGAAATATTTTATATATTAAACTGAATTAAAAGCAAAATATTTGAATTGAGCTATATATATCAAAAAATTTAGAAAACTTTGGGATATTTAAAAGGAAAGTTTATAATTGACTCCGAAAAGATTTTATGCATGTTTAAAAAAGAAAATTGAGCTTCTAATATGCAAATTCGAAGCTTAGATTTTTATATCCCATAAGAGAGAGAGAGTTATAGTGACGAAAATTAAGAACCGTTCCGGTTAAATTGAAGTTTTAACTTCTTAAATAGTTCCATTTATTCAAGACATCGTCCAGCTAAAACTGACCCTACACTGAGACGCGTTAATGGTATTTGAAATAAAGTCAACCTGTTTACTTAAGTCGTCAACTGTTGTTAAAATTGATGCAACTCTCCTAAATGAATGTCCGAAATGGACATCGGTTAAGCCTAACGTCTCCTGGGTAATATACTGAAGCCCAACAAAAATGAGTCCCTATTGACGCTTTGAAAACATAAAAAAACCCAAAAGAACACGTTTGTAACTTTGCTTTTGAAGACAAAAGACGAAATAGGGTTTTATCGTTGGGGAAAAAATCCCCTTGATTAATGTGCCCCTAGATACCACCTATAACCCCTCCTCTTTTTCATCTCCCAAGAAGTCCATAAAATAACTCGAGGAAAACGAAAAAGATTCAGGCTGAAAAGTCGACCCGAGCCTTTTTTCATTTTTTTTTTCAACCAACGGATGGCCAAACTCCTCCAACGGTCTGGAAAACAAAGCCCCTCAAATTTCGGTCCAAGAAAAATGTATACATATGCAACGAACTGGGCGTGAAAAAATGACAAATGGACGCGAAGATTCTGGCGCCTGGAAACATCGGTGGTATAAAAAATGAATCCAGATAGAGAAAGGGGTAAGCTGCTATACTTATAGCTACCTAGCGTCAAAAAGAAATCAGTGAATTTCGTTGCGAAAAAATGCCTTTGCAAAATCAAATATTTAAGCATTGCGTCATGGTTACCAAAATATTTTTAATAATATTGAGCCCCTGCATGATGTTGATGTTTTTCTACAAAAACGCTGTGTAGTTATCGGTCTAAATCTCTCAGGTGTGTCATCTAGTACAAGCTGCTGGTAATATTTGTGTACTAGACATAGATTTTTACACGATTGAAGCGCCACCACCATAGTCTCCGTCGATTCCATTTAAACCCAAGCTAGCTATAACATCCTCTTTTAGTTGGTGGCGCACGAGAGTCAGGGCTAGAAGAGACTTTAAGGATTGCCCGGTACAGTTTCGCTCCTATTCAGTTTGCTCGCGAAATCCAGAGGAATCGCGCGTCTCACTTTCTAACACCACATACACTCGTCCCATCCCCGGAGAGAGAGATAAAGAGAGAGAACAGTTTTTATCTCTGCTTCAAAACGGGGCTTACCTGCAGTGGCCCGCTCAAATTAAACAACCATAAAATATTCCATGGACTTTCCTTACGGTATTTAGTTAAGAAATTTCCATCAACAGGATATATGGATGCGGAATATAAATCCAGGTATGTTTTTGAAATAAATTATATAATTTTAAATTGCGTTAAAAGCTATTCAAAGTTGATATGAAAAAGTTGGACTAAATACAACGAAACTAATTCTTAAATACACGTAATTTAATTTTGAAAATTAGTTCTAAAATATGTGTTATAATAAACCCCAATATTCTACTTAATTTCCTTGTGATTTTAACACATTCTCGTGAGTGTTTTACGCACATAACACTAGTTAATCAAAATCCACACCAAACCAGAAATGAGAAATTAATGATCCCTTATTATGTAATGTTTTTCCCCCTTTTTCTTCCTTCATTAACCTTTCTTTTTATCTCATGCATTCAAACGTGTTCGCCTTTCTCTTAGGAATAGTGTAAAAGTCTAACGTAATTACGTACTAATACCTCACTACCCCTAATTCCCTTCAATACACCTCATTTCTCGAATGAACAATGAACATTACATAAGAAAAAAAACAAGTTTGCCACCGTACCAAGCCCCCTATCCAATTTTTGCGCGCCTTTCTTTTGCTCAAGATTGTACGTATATAACTAATCAATACTACAATGGAGGATGGAGGATTTATATATGTATATAGGACTGGAAATAAGTGAAAGCGTTTCGCTCCCTTATTAATTTCCAAAACCGACAAAAAATGAAGCAAAAACTCCCCTTCTATATACGAAAACGGCGTGGAATCTTTTTCTTTTTCGTTCGAGCTAACAAAAGATTGTGGCATAACTCTAGAAAAGAACAAGGCGAGGTCCAGGTTCTAGAGTTGTGCTTGCGAAAAAGATGATAGGGCTCTACCTTATTCCTCCAAAAGTTCTGGAGATTAATTTAGTTTCCATTCTTTACAAATACATCATATACCTAATGATTATTTTTTTTCCTCTACTACTAAAATTTCTATTATTACATACGAGTTGACCTATTTTTCTTTTTGAAATATTCGAGCACGAAAGTGCATGCATACCCTTCTTTTAATAAATTAACGATTTAAAAAAGATCGAAATGGATAATTGAAAAAAAGGTACAAGCAATTTAATTTGGGTTGTTAATCTTCCAAAAAAAATTATAAGAATAATAAGAATCACAAAATCCTGTAATTTAAAAATAAATTTAGTACTGTACCTCATTAAAATGCGTGAATTTATATAATTTTCCCATGAATATTGACTAATACACGTGTGTTCTTTGCTCTATACATTTGTTTTGAACACGTTTTCGTTATATTTGACCTTCAAAACCCTACGAACGTTATATGCGACGTGAAAACATGATTAAAAAATAACAAATATTAATTTCTTTTTTCCGAATCAATTACATTTTTGGAACTCAAAAGAAATGCAATATCTGGTATTATTTCTTTTGTTCTTCTAGAGTTTCGCTTTAAAAATTAAATTCGGAGGAAAGTGACTACAAAAAACGTAACATAATACGAACTAGAGCTGTATGCACTGTTTTACTTTCCAATTAGTTTCAAATTACGTAGGTACGAGGGAGGAGTTGAAAACCAAAATAGAAAAGGCTGAAACTCTAATAATTCTTTTTTTCTTGTTTCTTTTCTGAAGTATAAAACAAACCCAGCTATCTATTTATATTCTGACAAGGGTTGCACGCTACAACTGGGTTGCTATTTAATCCTTATATCTACAATAGTATGAGAAGCTTCTCCGTTCTTGTGGTTTCAACTTTTAAGTCCTTTGAGCTTACAAGGAAAGGGTTGTAGGATAGATAAGATATAGGCTTTTCCGGGCCTATGGATAAGCGTTTATGTAATCCGACTCTGGTCGAATCGAACGGTCTCGCTTTAGGTTATATAAACAACACACTATACTTTCCCACCTTCCTGAACATTTCCATTGGCACCTGTCTTTTTAATCAGTACGAAACTCCTTGTATCAACATCGAGTAAAAAAGAAACCAGAAAGCTTTGAGTAATCCTTTGTCGATAATACAATACAATTAGAAAAGGTTAAAGTTGAAACTATACCTATGTATTAAAAACATTCTCACTCGTTCAGAAATAATAATTTGAGAAAAAAATTCACCTATACTTATTTTACGATGCGTTATGGTTATACACATCCAGGAAAGCAGCTGGAATATTGTTTACTAGCCTTGGATTGAAGATTTTTACGATAGTTTTCATAGCGAATGCGTATATAACCCAAAAAAAACCCTAAATAATAGTTAACATCCGTTTACGTGCGTATGTTTTTCGAGATTTCATGTATATTAAATATTATTTCATATTATTTCCATAACCACCAGTATATAATGCGTCAAAAATAGGTGAACACGCATTTCGTTACGTGCCGTTTCGTGATGTCATATATGAGATATTAATCGTGATAATTGTGACGTTACAGACTTCATACCGTTTTCCAGAATCCACTACTACTATTATCAATCCTTTACCATGGAGCAATATTTATGGAGATACACCTGCAATGTAATGCACTTTTAAGCAAAAATTATTCTCACTCCCATATTATTACTCCGTGGAAAACGGAAAGACGTATTAAGTATACAGACAGATATCATTATGACTTATCCATATTACATCTTAGTATCTCTGAAGTAGCTCAGCTCTGTGCAAATACAATTAAAAAAGTCATTGGCAACCATTCATGTCTGGCCTATATCTTCTTTGTTAATATTTATACACGCTATACCGTTAACAAAGGTCAAGAAAGGGTTAATAATATTATGCGGTAGACAGGACAAACCAGGCGACCTTTACTATATTGATATTCGTTTTGGACTAACCGAGACGACACAAATGTGACAAGTAACAACGAATAAAACCTATACAAAAAAAGATCGTTATTACCTGCCTGCGTTGACAACTCGAAGTTAGTGGAATACAAATATAAAAGAGAGTAGATTTTCAAATTAAATTCACAATTTCAATCTAAATAAACACGCAAAAACCTGACGAAGAATAATTTTAAAATGGTAAAGACTGTATGTAGTCTGTACAAACGTAGAAAACGTTATTAACCTTATTTCGTGGAAAGGTTGACCCAAGCAAAAATAAATAAAATGAAATCATTGAGTGTAGGAGAGAAAAATAACAATCAACCAAACGTTGTTGCGGGTAACCTCAGGGAAAAAAATGTACATGTGTACAGTGGAAAAAAAAAACGGTCGAGCGAAACCCCATAAAAAGTATATTTAAGCTAGCCAAGAACATCTCATCAAAGTATAATGGGGATACGAATAAAAAAAAAGAGGAAAGACCATGTACTAGCCACCTTCTCTCTTCACTTCCACTATGTGCAAAAAAACGTATCGATTCAGCGCTCTAGGCGAAAAATGTGTAATAACGCGTATAAAAGTAAAGCCATAGGGGAATATAGGCGGTTGAGGGAGTATGGGACCCCTTGCACGATTAAAAAATAAAAAACTTGAGAGAAAATAATCTACGGAAATGAATCAGGTTGAAAAGTCAGTGAGTGTAAAGCTAGATGCAGCCTCTCATCTCTCTTAGACTACGTTCTATCATTTTACATTGAAACTAGACGTAGGTACGTAAAGAAACTAAAGACAGGTGCGGTGGGGGAATGTTGAAATTTAGTTTTTGAGGAGTACAGATAAGTACACCGTATGTTTTACGAAACAGAAAAAGATACAGTATTTTCTTTCAATTTATACAAGTCTGCAAATTCTTCCATCATTTTTTAAATATAAATTTTTCAGACTTGGAGGATTGATACCATTTACAACAGGAGGTCAGGCTATTTGGGTCATAAAGTGCAGTACCAAGTAGCCTCCCCTCCAGCTGTAAATGGTATTGATCCTCCTAGTCTGGTAACTATGTTTAGTCACCCTTGGAGAGTTTTAGGAATGCTTACACATAGGTGTTATGAAACCAGAGAAAATAGTGCTGGGAATAGAAGAGAGTGTCGGTAGTTGTAACACTTCCATTACTAGTTATGATGTCGCAAATGTGACAGCAAATGTTGAATAAACTTAGCAGTTATTATCTGGAATCTCGGAGATTACAAGTTTCTTCTCAAGTATATAATTACATTTTATGTTGATTTCGCAAAGTGTTTCCCTAATAAGAACTTCAGATCCTTAATTCTCTTTGGTATGATTGTGAAGTTCTTGGTAACTCGCGTAATTTCACATTACTAGTCTGGGGTAAGACTGCACTCAACTGTCTTAAGAGAAGAAGGTAATCACCTAAAAGACGACTTTTACTGGGCAGGAGAAAAAAACCTCTAGAATTTTATCTGACAATAGGGTGCGCTAACCCATGCAACGGCAGCTGTTGCCTGCCCTCAACCTGCCTGCTCTTTGGTCATCTTCGCCGCCAGAATTCTCTTTTCGTCTTTCCCTTAGCTTGGCGTGAACAAAAAAGAAATAGCCAGTCAGGAGTCTGAAGTCAGGGATGTAGTAATGGGGTGATATTGGGTGCGGGAAAAAAACTGTCCCGGAGACGCAATAATTTCCAGCTGCGCCTTGAGTTATCCCGCGCCTAAACACACTATGCAGACGTTGCTATAGACCATAAGGGCGCCACCACTAGCGTATATTTCCCGCCTATATTGCTTCGATTTCATATTAGGCTGCTTCCATAATTTTACTTGAAGGTTGCGCTGACCTACAAAATGGTCTGATACAATACAGCTATACTGTCTCAAGCACCTATCAAGATAACGCCATTATAAAGAGGTCAAACTAATACGGAAAAAATTATAATAAGTTTCTAAAAAGAAAAAACATGTCGCTCTAAGCGCATCCTATAAAAATAACGATGTTAGGCCTAACTCGTGGGAGGTTGTTTACTCCATTTCCCGCATAATTACTCCTTTAAGCTATACGCTACCAGAGAACCCTTCAGGAAAGGCTTAGCGCCAAGTAAATATAATAGGGGCAAGCGTTTCTCGATTACTTGCCCTAATAGCGCTGCTATTCTTAGTTGTTAAAGCGTATGAATAGATACAAAAGACTGTGGATATACCCTCTGTTAAGCCTTGGAGTTAGGGTTAGGTAAAAGAAAGATATTTACAGCCTGCGAGTGTTGGCGGAGCTGAAGATGTAGTTACGGATGTCGGATACAACACTTTCGCGACGACAAGATCTCCGTCCGACCCCTCAGATTCTAGGGAACAATAGAAAAGAAACCCAGTCACCCCTAGAGTCCAGTCTTTCAGATAATGCGCCTTTTAATATATTTCTGAAGAATACAGCTAGTTTTCTACCCATTGTAAACTACGCGTGAAATGGACACCAAACCCAAGGAATCGGTGACACAGGATAAAATGTTCTTGTAGCGTGTTTACAGACAGGGAGCCTGGGAGGTATCCAATTTCGCAAGAGGACAAAATATCTTCTTTATCTTTTAGGACGCTTTGGTGGTTTTCAATAAAGATGGAACGGAATTTAAACGAAAGAACATAAAAAGGGTTAAGTGTTAAAGTATAACCTGTAGAATATTCAATTCCTTTGAGAAATGACAAGCATTTGTCATTTTCAAGATGCCCTCAATCGCAACGTCACGTAGTTTAAGGGGCCTTCAATTGAAACGATTTTTACCCCAAAAAAATACCCGGGGATAAAGAATTCGCGATTGAGTCTTGAGAGATCATTATAAAACGAAATAAAATTGGAAAAAACGTTGACCTAAAGCCAGAATAACGATGTACTCAAGACTGTCTCCAAAAAACTGAGGTATTAAAAAAGACAGTTTTGAGTTCTGACCTAGATTTTAAAAAATAAAAAATATTTTCGTAGTTTATGCAAAAGAATTTTCATTGGAACAAAGGGGAAAGCTGAACTATAGGGGAAATAACCACCACGTATTTCTTATGAGCGCCTGTAGAAATGTTTCACCCGCATTACACTGGTGTCCAGGGTAAAGGCTAAGAATAGGCGTAAATTAATTATATTTAAGAATTTATGATTTTGAGGGAAAACTGTAGAATAAAGAAATCTTCCGTTTGTTTAAACAGCTGTCAAATTTCATCCACAAATATGAGACTTCCATACTTAAGAGAAAGACGGAGTAGAATTATTTCGATTCGTACAAGACAAACACCTCAAATTCTTGGGCCCTGAGGAATTCGGGCTGACTAATTGTTTCCTCAATTCTACCCCATTGAGGCCTGGCAGGAATTCTTTGACATGATAGCAGCCAATAAAGAGAGAGAAGAAAAAAAATGCTAGGAAGGAATTTTTGAAGTAATGGATCCTTTAAACGAGTGGAGAAAGAGAGATTAAAAACCTTTCCTTTGTTATTAGTAACAAAGGAAAGGTTTAGCCTTAACCATAGATTCTTCGAAGCAAGAAATTAGCTCTTCAAACGTCTCCCATCTTAATTCCTTCTCTCAGGCAATAAATTTATTTAAAAAGCGTAGTTAGTAAGAAAGAAAAAAAATTGGTTACTGGCTAATCGCGACAAGCCGTTAGAACAGACTTATAATGAATCGAAATGAAATTAAGTTTCGCCCTTTTTCTGCTCTGCTTCCAGGCTATACAGGAAAGGTAGCATAACGTCTCCTTGTAAAATTAATCCAGTTCTTCCGCCCATTTTAAGAGTCCCTGTAAGGGGATACCCCCCAAGATTTCCTATTACTAGACCCCGTTTTGCAAAGAACGAAAAGAGAGACTAAAGAAAGAAAATGTTGGACTATTTCGGCCCTATCCTGAAATTGGGGAAAGTCTAAAAGCAGATTTTTTTTTAACTTTAAACATCAAGAAAAAGTTAGGGGAAGTGAAAAGAAAGAAGCGTATTAAACTGAAATAGCGCGAAATTCCTCCGTTGAATACCACTAAAATTTAGGTTGAAAACTTCTATGAAATATACTTTTGGGTAAAGGTTTATATGGGAGTAGAATTGGCTTTTTCCTCTTAACTCTCGTCTCTTCTCATATAGACTTCTTTCGCTGTCTTTTTTCTCTTTAAATCGATTAAGTTCGCGGTACGGACTAACTCCTCCCACTGAAAATACTTCTCTAATAATGTACTGAAGCGTAAAGTGGAAGATCTCATCGATTCCGCAATAAAAATTGGGTGAACAACGAGAAAGTTATGTTTTCCCCAAAAGGAGAAAAAAAGGGGGAGTTCGAAACCATTAAATGAAAGAAGACAAGGTGACGATTATCGTTTCGATTAATGGGAAGAAAAGTTCGTTATTTTCGCTATTAGATCGACCGGTGTTCAATTGGGCCCAATTTTTTCCAATAAGCTATAAATTTTCCGTGATCTCACTTTAAAAGCGTGGCGGAAACACACTGAGAAACCGTGAAAATCAATAGCTATCAAACTTGTGGATCAAAACTCTCAAGAGCTTCCCATTCCCTTCTCGCAAATACATTCCTTTTTACGTAATTATCCGGTAAATTAAGTTAGGAAATAAGGAAAATCTTCCTGAAAGCTATGGAATTAAGGAAAGACGTTTCCTTGACACCCATGCACCATCAGTTTCCTTTCATTCGCCAGCGCAAAGAAACAGCAAAAATATTAACGATTTCACCGAAATTGAGACTGGATGCTAGAGAAAGTGGTATGGCAGTTATCACGTTGGCTAGAGTGATATTAAGAGAAGAGACGAGAGAACTCCGGGGAAACGAGAACACGTATCAATAATAGAGCATCGATAAAAGGCCACAGGCTGCGTGGACTTGGCGTATCCATGGTGGTATCTCGTTATTAAAAAGAGAACTACCCAAAAATGGCCCCTAGCTGCATGGTTATAGCCAAGGCTAATGAAATAAACAGAAACCCCACGAGAATCGGAATAGAAAAAAAGCAAACGCGTTGAAACAGAATGTTTTAAAAATAGAAACACGCTCGATTAACATCACGAGTGAAACATAAGAAACAGTTTCGAATCTGTTCAGCTGGAAACCGTAAACAACAGTTATGTAGCTAAGCCTAGCTCCGAGTTTATGTACTATAATTGCAGAGTCTGGGAAATTACGCCCTAAATAAAAATAATTAAGATGTCATTTCATAATAATTTATCTATTTTGTATGGCATAATACCACAAGAATAATTACACATCTCCGGACATTCAATTCGGAACATATATATATCTTTTACGTTTGATAACAATTTCATTAGACGCTGCTAGCTCTTCATACAAAGAGTAGGATAGGAATTTCCAATATACGTAATTAATCACGTTTCGAGTGTTTATATGCGATGGAGACGGAGATGCAAATGTACTTCGAGACGAAATGCTTCGGAAATTCTAGATAAATCAGCGTGGCGCGGATCTCTGTTATTACAAAGGGAAGTCAAGTCCCGCCTTCCTACACTTATATATAGGAAAACATCGAAAACAAGGGTATTACATATTGTATTGAAAAGGGATATGAAATTCCGAGAAGGAATTACTTAAGCCTCGGCCCAGTTTGGTCAAATAACCGAATGAGAGAAGTCAATCTGATAGACAGACCCAATACCCAAGGCCTAAGGCGAAGGGTGTAAGTTGTTTAAGAAATAATATATTAAAAATGGCGGAAAACTACACGGTCGCTAATTTTAATTGATGCTTTTCATACTTCAATTCTGATTGGTCCGGACCAATAAGTCAAACGTTTGTCATTTTAGTAATGGGGATTATGTGCAATTTGCTGGTGGGGATTAAGGAATTTAAATGCAAATTTTGACAAAGGATTTACGCGCGGATTTGAGTCCCAACAAGCAAGGTCTTAAAGGGCCCTTTAAAATAGCTTACGAATTTTCCTATGGAAAATTTAACTCCTTCAGTCCTGATGCTGCATGCTTTAAAGGGCTGTAACATAGTAACGGTGTTCTGATTCTTTGACAATACCCTCTAATAACTCAATTCCAGCGTTCAATGGATTACAAACCTGAAGGAATGGCCCTAAGGTATGACGCAGTTCCAGGAACTGACCCAAACTGAATCCCTTAAGTGAGACGGTACTTTAAAAGCTTCCCAACCCGCGAGAGAGAGAGAGAGAAAAGACGATAATTGCTAGCGCGTTCCAAGAAATTCTTCTTATACGGAATCCATCTCGGAGAAGAAGGTTATACTCAGCTTCCTTATGGACGATGCTGCATGGAGAAACAGTATTAGACTTGTCAAAGTGTCACCCCAAAGCGCTCTTCATACCTTTTAAATATATCAGTCCTATCTCTTCTAGATCTTGTTTGTTCAGCAGTTTCGTTGAAGAGGGCCTTAGATGGTGAACAGTAATATTGAGTATATGGGTTAGAAGAGAAATTGGAAATTCGAGACGCTGTTAGGGAGTGCTACGCTGAAATATCCCAAATAACTGAGATCGTTTATTACAGAGTATCTGGGCCGGTAATTTTGATAAGGAGAGCTAAGGATTTGCGCAGAGGGTTTTGTTTATGGGATCCTGAGAATTGATTAGGTCTATAACGCCAAGATTTATAGAGGTTGAGTGTGTATATATATATATGAACGCGAATTTTCAATATTGTAAGGGGATTATTTTATATCTAGCTGATATTAATCAACAAAATAATCAAAAGAAAGGTGCGGATCCCATGCAGCTTGGATCACGATTTGAAAAGTAAAGATTGTGTAATGTATAGTTAAATAACGAAAGACAGACAAGACAATCAAAGAAAAAGAGAACGTAAATAAAAATGATTATAGAAAATTTAAATCATATTTTTCTCCTAAACATAGTAAAGAGTTTTTAAATAATAAATTATTTTGTTTGGATTTTGTTTTCAACTGAACATATATACCCTACGCATTGTGATAACGTAATTTTTTCTTGTAAAACTTGTCTATATAGATATAGGCTAGGCAAGGCTTAAGGGTGGATCTCCTTTCGTGACATACGCCACCTAAACGCGGTCCGAGTTTTAGATTAGTTTTTGGGGGTATAAATATCCTCCCGCACAAGGCTCTATTTCATTTCCGTCCGAAGAAAGAAGAAGGGATATTGAGCTTTTTACGGAGGATTGAATCCGAATCGACGGACTAGTTCGTTCTTTTGTCCAATCCCAAGTTCAGAACCACCACAACTATTATATACCCTGTATAGATAGTTTTCATTAAAGGGGCTAGAGAAAATTCCTTCCCCTGTATCTCTCAGCTTAAAACTTCAGTGCAGTGTTGTCGGGCCCCGATTCAAGTAGGTGGTCAAGTACTGATTCAAACTGTACTAGCCTTGTAACACTGGGGGATCGAAAAAAAATTCCTTTAGTGGAAACAATGTATAGGCAAAATGGTTCGGTTTTTGAGGCATTCTGTGTTTTGGGAGATTTTTCCGTTTTTGGAGATTGTCATAGATTTTGTTGTACAAACTCTTGGTAATACACGATTTTCCCCTTGTATCCCAAGGGAAACAATAAATTTAAAGTTGCTTACTACACTTTACTCACTGTCTTACTCTCCATTATTTCTATTTGCTTTTGGAAATACAATAATTGAGAGAAAAAAATCCAAGCTTATCTATGACGAAACCCGCTTTTGGGAGAGTCTTAAATTTCCGATCTTTTTTGTTTAACTTTTAACTTTGATTTTATCCTCTGAATTGACCGACTGAAAAATCAATCCTAAGGGTGTCCGATTTATTACTTATTTTAATTTAAACTTATTTCTCTAAGTTCCGAGGTTTGCTTTAATAATCAAACTAAACGCAATTTTTGGTTTTGAGAATCTCCAATTTTATTTTATTATTTAAAAAGGCCTCTTATTTTTTGCGACCTTCCCGAACCGTTTTAAAAGAGATCTACCCTTCCTTGGTCTATTTTACTCTTTTTTTTGCGCGAAAACTTTCTTTCTTTGTGAAGAGGGAGTGGGTACTCTTACATTTCCCCGTACGTCACGGAAAATTCTAGATTTCCAGTGAGATACTAACTCCCCGCTTCTATGTAGACCAACAAAAAAAAAGGAAAAAGGAAGGGGGGTTTACATTTTTTTTTCATAGGTAATTTAAGGTGGGGATTTTACTTTTTTTCAAACAACAAAAAAAAATATTTAAAGTACAAAATAAAAAAATTAACAAGGTTTTTGACAATAAATTTACAAAATTTCAATTAAGTTTTCACACTCCCGCGTTGGAATACGAAAGTATTACAAAAAAAATGTTTAAATGGTCATGCTACAGACAACAATTACAATAACACAAAAATCTTTTCTTTTTATACATCATTGTCAGTTACTTCTAAAGCGTACAAAAGTTGAACGGGCCGTCTAATTTTACTACCGTTACCTAATTTAACTATGCAGGCCCGAACATTTCCATCCCTACCTTCAATAATTTCTGTAACCAAGCCCAGTTTCCACATGTGTTTAGGGGTAATGTCCTCATGCACTATCATTACATCCCCTACTTTTATTTTAGCACAGGTTTTTGCCAGCTTGATATGGTGTGCCGTTCTGAGTTCTAACAAATATTCTAATCTCCATCTTTTGAATAACCGCTCCATTAGATTTATTCTATAACGTAGACGTTTCACGAATTCATTTTTATTTTTTGGAGTGGTCAAGAATTTTGGATTTAGGGGCGGGAGACATGTTACGCGTTTGCCGATTAACAGGTGCGCGGGGGTCAAGGGCTCTGGTTCGTTTCCGTTGTTTAGCGTATACGTGATGGGACGCGAGTTTATTACTCCCTCGCATTCCGTTAGAATTGTCTCTAATTCCGCGTAAGTTAGAAGAGCTTTTCCGAGAATTTTTCGCAAAATCACTTTGGTAGATTTTATTAAACGTTCGTAGTGTCCGCCCCACCAGGGCGCGTGTTCCACTATGAATCTCCATTCAATATTCTTGTGGCAAAAAAATTGCCTCACTTCATCGCTTTGAATGTTTTCAAATAATTTTTTCAAATCATCTTTTGCCGATTTAAAACTTTTTCCATTGTCCGAGTAGACCGAGGTTGGAATACCTCGCCGAGATATCATGCGTCGAAAAGCCATTAAAAACTCGTAGGTGCTTTGGGTGGGCACAAGTTCTAAATGGACGGCCCGCGTTACGCAACACGTGAAGAGGCAAACGTAACTTTTTTCTACGTCCTTTCCGACTTTGACCATCAGAGGTCCTCCGAAGTCCACGCCAATCACGGTAAACGGTGGTGATTCCGTGATTCGGTTTCCGGGTAATAACCCCATAGGGGCGTCCAATGGCTTTGCGTGGTATTTTTTGCATTTGAAACAATGTCTTACGACATTACGGGCCAGCTGTCTTCCCGCAATCACCCAATACCGCTCCCTAGCTTGAGTGACGGTTGCTTGAATCCCCTCGTGGGCGACTTCTTCATGACTACGAATCATCAACAATCTAGCTAAATTTTGGTTCCGGTTAATTATGATCGGATGTTTCGTAGCGTAGCTAAATGAGCTTTCCTCTAGTCGTCCGCCGAGGCAAAGAAGTCCTTGATCGTTTAGTTTAGGGTCAAGCGTGGCTATTTTTGAAGTTTTAGAAATCGCTTTGTTTTCTTTTAAGGCTGTAATTTCCAATCCGTAGTCTTGCTTTTGAATGTCTTGAATGAATTTAATTTCGACCCTTGTTAATTCTTCCGACGATATGGGTCCCGTAATTTTTCTTTCTTGTTTTAAATTCGAAATGAATCGATAGACATAGGCTGCGATCCGAAAGCTTTTGTTGATAGAGTTGTGTCGATTAAGATCCACTATACTTTGAATACCGAGCGGTTTGTTTACTTCAATAACCATGACTAATTTTCTTCTTTCCTTTTCTATCTCTTCGAGATTATGTTCCTCAGTTTCCCCTTCTTTATTGTTAGGCCATTTTGTTTGCTCTTCTTTTAGCCATGGAGGGCCTTCCCACCACTCCTGTTTTTCCATCAACTCCTTCGCAGTAGCTCCGCGTGAAGGAATATCGGCCGGATTTTGACTTCCGGGGCACCATGACCAATTTCGAGGCTCCACGAGTTTTTGTATTTCCATGGTTCTATTTTGAACAAATGGTCTCCATGTTTTTGAGGGACTTCTTAGCCAGCTTAAGGCAATCGTTGAATCGGTCCAACATTTCAGCTCGAAATTTTCCCCTTTGTAGGTGGTTTTTACATTGTTTACCAGCCTTGCTCCGAGGAGACAAGCCATAAGTTCCAGTTTGGGAACTGTTATTTCTTTCAGTGGGGCTACCCTCGTTTTTGAAGTAACGAAGGACGTTGTGACTATTTTATTTTTCGTGACGCAACGCAAATAAACCACTGCCGCATAGGCCCTTTGACTGGCGTCAGTAAAGCAGTGTAATTCCATTTTTTCGATTTTGTTTTCGATATTAGAAAAATAGCATCGAGCTATTGTTAAATTTCTGAGCTCTTCCAATTCTTCGAGCCATTTTCCAAAAAGGGGCGTTACATCTTCGGGGAGCTTCTCGTCCCACGCTAATTTTTTCTCCCAAAGAATTTGGAACAATACTTTGGCGCGTATTACGAAGGGGGATAGGATGCCCACGGGGTCGAAAATCTGCGCGACCATACTTAACAAAGACCGTTTTGTAATCGCTATGGTCTTTGGCGCCGAGCATAGTTTTGATAAGTCAACCGATAAAATGTCCGTGGTTGGGTTCCAGATCAACCCGAGTATTTTTTCTTCTTCCGGTTCAATTTTGCCGTCATATTTGATTACATTTTCTTGTAGTTCCGCTTCTTTCATCCAAATTTTTCTCAATTCCAAGGAATTTGTCTGCCATTTTCGCAGATTCATTTTTCCATCTTTAAGGATTTTCGTGGCTTTGATGGCCAATTCGTGAGCCGTTTCGACGTCAGTTCCGCCGCTGACTAGATCGTCTATGTAGAGACCTTCGTTCAACGCTTCGAATATTTCCGGTAGGTCTTCTTGGTACTTTCCCAGGTGGGTTTTAATAGTGGCTGCCAGCAGGAAAGGGCTGGCGGTCACTCCAAAGGGGACGCGAGCCATCCTTAGGATCTGGTAATCATTTTCGATGATTGTCCCGCTTCCGTTTTCTTTTGTCCAGAGAAATCTCACAGAGTCTCTTTCTTTAGTTTGCAACGCCACCTGGAGAAATGCTTTTTCGATATCAGCTCTGACTGCTACTTTGTGCCAGCGAAATTTTAATAATAATTGTAGCAAATCAGGATTCAGATTTGGTCCGGACGTCATGCAGTCGTTAAGAGATAGGGCGCCTTGTACTTTTGATGACGCATCCAGGACTACCCTTAATTTCGTAGTAGTTCTGTCTTTTTTCGTGACGGGCTGGTGAGGGACGTAATAAGTTCCGATTGGGGCGGAGACTTCCTCTTCCACCTTTTCTGTGATCCCTTGGTTTAATTGATCTTCAATCACAGCTTTGTATTCGTTGTAAAGTTCTGGGTCTTTCTGAAATTTCCGGACGAGACCGTCCATCCTCTTTGTGGCTATGCTTAAATTATCCGCTAGCTCTGTTTTCTTCCGATTCCAAGGAAAGGTCACGCTGTAGCGACCTTCTTCTATTTTTATTTCGTCTTGAAATTTGACAAATGTTTCACTTTCCGTGGGTTCATTTGCTTCTTCGTTAATTCCCATGCCTTCGAGAGTCCAGAAAGATTCCAGAGTTCGGGCGATAGTTTTTTCGTCTATCCCGATCTTTAACACGTTGACCGCGTAGCTTCCAACCGTGAAACTTGTCAATTTTGCCGGTCCTTGAACCGCCCATCCTAGGGTGGTTTCCACCGCTACGAGTGCCTTCGAGATTCGTTCCGCGCGTCCAGTGGCGAATTCCCAATAACAATCACCTCCGATGAGAAAGTCTATGTTTGTACCCGAGCTTGAATTATCGGCTAGTTGAAGCCCTTTTTTCTTCATATGGCGTTTAATTTTTTCGCAATCTGAGCTGGGATCCGTTTCACAGATAAATGGAACCTCCACGGCTGTGATTTCAATTATTTCGCTTGGGATTTCCGTGTTTTCAAGACTGATTCTAACTAATCTTCTTTCGATTGTAGAAGGAGTTTCATTTCCGAAGTTACTTATGGTTACAGGACATTTTCCGACTACAGGCAGGTTTAACCTTTTTGATAAGTCTTCCTGAACGAAGCTGGCTTGGCTTCCCGAATCTAACAAACAGCGTACTATTTCTCCTCTGCCGTTGGCTGGATGTTTCGCTAAGGCGCGCGCCGTTTGGAGTAACACCGTTTTTCCAACTCCACACGTGACCGAATTCGCGCGTATTTCTAAATTTTCTTCCGAGGGTTCTAATTTTTGGACCGTCACGACCGTGGTTGCCGAATTTTTAGATATTTTAGGTTTATTTACCTCATTTTTTGCACAGACCGCAGCGTTATGATTATTTTGACAGATTTTACAAGAATTAAAGCGCGACGTGCATTTTCTAGCTGAGTGACCGTATTGGAGACATACGTAACACCTGTTACTCTCCAAAACCATTTTCTTTTTTTCTTCGAGCGTAAAGTTAGTGCAGTTAGTGGTAGTGTGACCTTCTTCTCTACAGAATATGCAAAAAAAGGTTCTATGTCCGATTTGAGTAGCGAATACACTGGCCGAGTGTTGTCTAGGTTTGTGACTTTCAAATTTATTTGAAGGCCTTGGTTTAAATTTGTCTTGCGACCCGAATTCCGATTTTGATGGTCCTTGACCATGCATTTGCCCTAATAATTCACAGGTTTCTCTACTTTCCACCTGGATTCTTAGAAATTCAACTACAGCATTTACATCCATAGCTGGTTTTGACCCCAGAGATTTAGTATACTCTAACCTTATTTCCTTTGGCATACACCCTATCACTTTTGGACACAAAAAAGATCCGTTTACGGCGGTATCGTGACCCAAAGATCTTAAACTACGGATATTCATTTCGCACGCGTCATATAGTTTTCTTAAACCTACTAAATCACTAGCGCTTTTAACTGATTCAAGGTTCAAAAGGTTTTGCATGTGAACATTAACAATTAAATCTTCTCTACCAAACTTATTATGTAATATCCTAATCGCCTCTTTATAATTTTCATCAGAGGGCTTCATACCTCCTAAAGCCCTGAGGGCGGGTCCTTCTAAGTACGATTTTAAGTACGTGAATTTTTGTACCTTTGATAAGTTGGTTTTTGAATCCACTGTCGATTCGAATTGGCTCCAGAAGCCAGTGAATTCAGCAGCGTCGCCATTGTATTTCGCTAGAATCAAGGGAGGTAGTTTTGCCTCTTGCGAAGCCTGGTGTATGCTCGCCGCCAGTTGGCTCAATGATGCCGCTTCGCTTGCCGTTGATTGTCCGCTTGACCCTCCGCTCGAGACGCCCGCTTCTCGTAGTTTCCGTTTAGCCTTGGTTCTAATCTGCGCGATGTCCTGCTTATATTTTTCCACAGAAAGGCAATCTTTCTCCAGTTCCGGATCGTTGGGGTCCATTACGTCCAGAATTCTCATATCCAAATTTTCTAAGCTGCTCTCTTTTAGAGCCAAAAGTTCCAGTTGATCCTCCACATCATCCACTTTTATTTCCGCCGCTTTTAGTAATTTATCCAATGCGCTAATTGTTGTTGTAGTATTTGTACGAACCGGAGTTCTTAAAGCTTTTAACTTTTTTAGTTCAGCTGCCCGAGTTGGTTCATCCATTTTTCTTTTTTGTTAAAACCGTTTCCGATAACTTTTTTTTTTTTTAAGTTGATTTTCAACGTTCCGATTTTGTTTAATTTTCTTACCGAAAGTTTAAGTTATTAATCCGTTTGTACTTATTAATCCGCTTGTTTGCACGTTCGTTTCTTCTATTTATCGCTGATCCCGGTCGTTTACGGCACCATGACGAAACCCGCTTTTGGGAGAGTCTTAAATTTCCGATCTTTTTTGTTTAACTTTTAACTTTGATTTTATCCTCTGAATTGACCGACTGAAAAATCAATCCTAAGGGTGTCCGATTTATTACTTATTTTAATTTAAACTTATTTCTCTAAGTTCCGAGGTTTGCTTTAATAATCAAACTAAACGCAATTTTTGGTTTTGAGAATCTCCAATTTTATTTTATTATTTAAAAAGGCCTCTTATTTTTTGCGACCTTCCCGAACCGTTTTAAAAGAGATCTACCCTTCCTTGGTCTATTTTACTCTTTTTTTTGCGCGAAAACTTTCTTTCTTTGTGAAGAGGGAGTGGGTACTCTTACATTTCCCCGTACGTCACGGAAAATTCTAGATTTCCAGTGAGATACTAACTCCCCGCTTCTATGTAGACCAACAAAAAAAAAGGAAAAAGGAAGGGGGGTTTACATTTTTTTTTCATAGGTAATTTAAGGTGGGGATTTTACTTTTTTTCAAACAACAAAAAAAAATATTTAAAGTACAAAATAAAAAAATTAACAAGGTTTTTGACAATAAATTTACAAAATTTCAATTAAGTTTTCACAATCTAAAAATGAAAAAATAAATCGCAGCCACAAAAACTATAAATACACCTTACTAAACAGAAACCGCAATAAATGAAAGTAGGTAACCCTTATTGTTCTTAAGTATATCATTTCACGAGAGAATAGCGTGTTTGAAACTCATAAAACCTCGATATAGGCAGAGGTAATACCTTTAAATTCCTATTATAACTTTTATTTAATAGTAGTATGATCGCTGTATCTCTTATCTACTAAATGATAAAAGAATAAGAAAAAATAAAACAGATCCAGTGTCTATAAACGTGGACGTGGTATAACAAGAAATCTCTATAACAGGAGTGAATAAAATATAGTGTAAACAAACAAAGAAGGAGAAAAAAACCCATCATGTTATATAAATACATACAGAAAAAGAGACGGAGTCCAATGAAAAACAGATATTCTCGTAAAGTAATAATATAAAAAAAAATCTCTATGTGTCCTTTGGATCGAGATGAAAAGAGGATGTTTCCAAACATACAAGAATAGATAGGAGAAAAAAATGAGGAGGAGTGTTAGTGAAATTGCTTCCTCGCGTGCAATATTAAAGCGTGGGATATGTAATGTACTTTGTTCATTACAACATACAGCCTTGTAAATAATACTTTAATAAAAACAAAGTTCTACATTTATTTATGAAATATTATTTTTTGTTTTTCATTAAATAGTAGTATGGGTACCTTTCAATGCATTCCTGTAGTGTTAATATATAAATAACTCGATACAAAGGACTTATTTAGTATGCTGTGTAAACAAAAATAATAATGCAGGGTGTGTGATTGAATTTCAGAAACATAAACATATATACATTTATGAAAATAAAGGACTTCGTTTTAAAGAAAACAACGCCTCTATATCCTTATTGTGAAATAAAAGCTCAACTTCTGGATATAAATACAATTTGAAATTCATAAAAATATGTATCAAAACTATAGGCAACACCAAGCCCTGATTTTCAATAGATAAACAGAGTGGTTTGGCTATTTGAGGCCGCTAAAGTTTAAGGTTTTCCTTCCCAGGGAGAGGAAAAACGACCTGATTGACCTCAAATAGCTAACCCAACCGTATACATATGAAAAGAAATACATTTCCATGAAAAAAATATCTAACCTATAGTATAACTTCTGTCCTATAATATATATTTTTTATTATTCCCAAATTCAAAGGAATAAAGCAAAATAAAACAACCTTGCTTTGCTCCCAATATACATACATAGATATAAAAAATAACATCCTGGTATAAATCAATATCAAAAATTTGAAAAGTATGTAAAATACTGAGATATCTTGAAAAAGAAAGAGATTCTATTTGAACAGTCAGTTTTTATCTCCCTCCATCCAGTATAGGGGAGGAACTATAGCAAATTTCAACCTGATTTTTGCGATGTAGAGTTCTAGAAATTCTTGGGAAGGATACCTAAAGTTTCGCTAGGCCTTGGCCTCTCGGAGTCATCCTTATTAGAGGAAAAGAATAGAAGTAAAAATGCATTGTAGGTTTAGGAAAGCTAGGAAAGACAGGAAACAGGGCGCAAAGCTGCAGGTAGCTGGAGGCGCCGAGGGAAAAAAGGATGGATGATGATGAAGAGAGAAAAGAGAAAAAAGAGGGGAAGTGGGGGAAGAAGGAAGTAGAATCAGAAATAAGGAAAGAAGAACTTACTAGCGGAAGTAAACCTTAAACCATGAATCCATCCCACGAGTATTTTATATTTTCTCATGAATTTTAACTGCAATTGCGTTGTACGCTTAATACTATTCAATATTCATGGTATAAAATAAACACGGAGTTATTTTGCTAGGGTAAAAACGTTGCATTGATTTTTAAGAAAGTGGAAAATGTGCGCAGGGTCATATCTCGTTTATGACGCATGAGATGCAATTTGTATTCTTTCTAAAATACGCCCCCAACTATTCGCGTACCTGCATGAACTTTCGGGTGGCGGGGGCGGAAATAAGCCCCTAATTAAGGAATAAAATAACGATGTTAGAAACTTTTGCAAATTTTGGATTCGTTAAAACAGGGAAATTTCTTCTTGCTTCCTGAAAAGTATTTTAATCTTTGCAAAATTACTAAGAAAACCTTGTTACCATCCAAATTCCTCTTCCTTTTTTTCGAGATCTTAATAAGATCATTACACGACTTGAATTCGTATATAATGCCATTAAAATTTAAATTTACTTAAGCGGATTATTAAATATAGAGGATGAAAGAGAGTTATTATTTTTTATTTCTTCTGATTTAAGTATAACCCACACAAGATCATTTTGAATCAATTTCATATAGTCGAGTCTAAGAAGAAGAACCCTTATTTAAATTCATATTCGAACAAAAATTATAAGAAAATAAAGTTTGCCTATAAACAGACTAACAAGGCGGATTATAATAGCAAATATTCTATAAGAAACAGAATAGAGAACTTTCTTTGAATAATACATTACTGCACCCCTTGAATACAGAAAACCCTTTTTAAATATTTGTGAAAATATCCGGTTGTCTTCGTCCTCATTTGATTTCCTTTCCTTTTCCTGGACATTAAAAGCTCGGGTTGACTGGAAAGAGGGAGGTTATAGAATCTATCCCTTTAATGGATCCTTCATAATGATGTCGCAACCCTCATTTAAATCAACTAAAGGGGAAGAAGCTAGCGTCGACGCAATCACGTAAGGGACACAAACCGAGGTTTTATTCCTCGTCTAAGCCTTATCGTCGAGCCTTAACCGCGCATTTAGGTCCCGCCTAAAAATATTCTCTTTTCATTTTAAGCGCGAAACGTGACTCCAAACTCGTCCGACTAATTCTGTTTCCTCTATAGCTAAAAGATTAAACAGAATTTCTTCTAAGCCTAAAATTGTCCGAGTAAATAGGAAGAAATCACGTACGATCCTTCTCCATTTATATATTTGCACAATTAATTAAAGCCACGCTAGCTAGAACACTTAAGGGAGTTCCCATTTTAAAACATTAGAGAGCTTAAGAAAAACGTATGTTTAGCACTCTAAATTCCTAATAAAGTTGTGATAAATGTCAAATCGCATTTTTTTAATGAAGATCAAACGGAATTAAATAATTTTAACCTATTCCTCTAAGCTTATTATTGGGTTGTGTTATAATATTTACAGAATCTTAAATATAGGAAGAACTAACGGTTTGAATTTATTAATAGAGTTTTCCATTTGCTCCTCTACCTCTAAAACAGACCCCTCTATAGCCACTGAATTTATATATTTCATTTGCCTACCAGGCTCAACTGCGAGCACGTTTTGTACATTACGAAGGCCGAGACAGAGAAAATCTGTAGCTGTCAAATAGGAAACCCTAATGTTTATATCTCGTGATTAGATTTTGTGGATGAAGTAAAAACAAAATAAACTTTAATATTATAATGATGTTTTCCGTCGGTACTAAAACGATACTACCTAATCGAATTTTGCATACCAGAAACCCGAATTATACAAACGAAGCGAAAGGGTCATAAATCATTCGGAAACTATATTAGGAATAAAGAGAATAGGAATTGAATAATACCAAATAGGAGTTTCAGAATCGGAAGTGAGGGGTTTCTGGGGATGATATTAAAATCCGCGATATCTGAGAAACAGTGGGAGGGGGAAGTCTATGAGATGAGAGAATGTACCGCGGTCCAATTAATCAAAATATTCGAACACCCTGGAGCGAAGGGGATTGCATGGCAATGCGGAACAGAACGATTCGGTTCTCAATGGGAATTTGAGGCGCACACGCGTTACGTCTAACTTACATAGTTCATCTAAGCCTTTATATGTCGTTAACATATGCCAATCTTAGAGTAAAATCTGCACATATCATCTTGAATGATTTGATTATTATAAAACCATATATTTTAAGAAATAGATATAAAGTATAGATATATTATGAAACAGGGGGTAGAATTAGAAATAAGCACGACCCTATTATTTCAAGAATTATCATATAAAATGAAAATGAGTAAATAATACAAAATTAACAATAATTCAAATTTGAACCTCAGTCTAGTAGCTAGCTACACATTTTATAATACCAATTTCTTCCCAAAGACTTTATTCCTTTAAATGTTATTCGGATCTCTACCACGCTGTATTACTCAACTAATTCTTTGACATGGAAAGTGAACTTAATAATATAAAAACGATGCAAACTCCGTACGAAACACGCACGTACCGCAAAAGTTATCTTTTGATACAAACCAAGATAAAAAAAACAACCTCGACAGTGTCATAAAAATATTTCCCTTTCATTTCGTCTCTCCTCACTTTCCAGCTCACAAAAAAATATACGAACATCATTAAAAGCGGCTTATCAAAACGCCATACTCCTTTTTTTCCCAGGTTAGAAAATTACCGTGTATTTTATAAGAGGGTGTGATAAGGCTTGATATTCTAAAACCCCCATCAAGTCTGAAGGGAGGACTAGTTCAAAGGTACGTCGTGTTCTACTTCGGTGTCGTTTAAAAACCAGGGGATTTATTTATAAAGTCGAAACGAGGTCGATTTACCCTAGAAAACCCGGAATTTCTCTCTTTTGTTTACTCCTCTATATGGTACCCTCGCGGTCCTTCTAAACCTCGACATCCCTGGAGTTTTGATAAAGCCATTCTCTCGCACGAACTCTATAAAAAGATCGCTCTTACAGTTTTTCAAGAACTACTTTAGTTCCAGTATAAAATACCATTAGATAAAAATTCGCCCCAGGTTCGGTTTTGAAGACAATTTATATCGGTTCGAAATATAGTACTCTTGGTTTAAATCCCCTAGAAAAGTCGATCCTTTTAAGCTCGGGCTCTATTCCTCCATGCCGCATTAAACAGGGCCAACCAAACTTACTAAAGACCGAAGTATGTTCTGAAGAAGTAGTCAAACGTTCTACCTAATCACGGCAACGGTATTGCGTAATTTTATGGTCCTAAAGACTGATAGCTTCATAGGGTTTCGGGGTTAATTCACTTCTGCAAAATAAGGGATAAAATAATGGGTTACCGACGCGTGTAAGAATAAAACTCCTTGATATTAAAAAGTGTTCCGAAAATTTTTGAATTTTTCTTTCTAGACTCGGATCCAGAAGTTTAACGAGATAAAGCGTTCGCAGGAGCTTTGAAAGGTTGTCAACCCCTTCTTTCATAAAGAACTTAAGAACGGAGGATTTAGAGATTGGTGGCTCACAGATTTCGGGATAAACTATAAAGAATGATCCAGGAGACAGACTCGCAGTGATAAAAAAGGAGAACAAAAAAAAAACACAGCCTAACATGGGTGAAGAACACAGAATCCGATTGGTGACCTTAGGAGGAGCCGAAGTAGGCAAGAGTTCCATTATCAAAAGATTTCTCTTCAATACTTATTGCGACAAGCACCGACCAACGGTTGAAGATTTGTATTGTCGCGAATACGACCTCGGAACCATGACCCTAAAAGTGGACATACTGGACACGGCGGGTGATTTCCAATTTCCAGCGATGAGGAGGTTGTCCATCGCCAACGCTCACGCCTTTCTGCTAGTCTATAGCGTCGATTGCGAGGCTTCCTTTCAATCGGTCAAGAATTGCTTCGAAGAGATACGAGAGCAGAAGCCGGACTTTCAGGTAATTGAATAACCTAGCTTGTTAAAAGGTTTTCCACGATTGTCGAGTACTCGAGTTGCAATTTTCGTTTTTTCTTTTCTAAGGAAATCCCTATGATGGTGGTCGGGAATAAATGCGACGTACCGTTGGACAAACGACAAGTGAATAAGGAAGACGTGGCGGAATGGGTCTTTTGCGATTTGCCACGTCTACGAGCCAAAGTCTCGGAATGTTCGGCGAAAGATAACGTCAACATCAAGGATATTTTCCGCAATTTTTTGCACCTGGCCAAAATTCCTTTACCGACGGAACCGTCGGGTTTGAGGAGGAGGTCCAGCGCTCACGTTTCCTCCAAGACCTCTTCGGCGCAACACTTGAGTCCCCAACGCGAACTGCACCCACCATCCCAGGAAGCCGAAAACGGGGGAGGAACGGCGTCCGCCGTACCCGCTCATAAATTCAAGCCAAGGTCCAGGAGTTTGATTCGAAGGACCAGCAAGAAAACTGCCAAGCTGAAAGAAGCTCCGGCCGGTAGCGGTGCCGGTTCAGACGAGTGTTGCATTTCGTGAAAAAATTACAAATTACACCGAGTAAATTTATCAAAACCACCCAAAAAAAAAATAATTCAGCCAAATTAAAACAAAACAAAAAATTAATTAAAATTAACGACGTACAAATCGTTTCAAAAGCTTCACTCGCGTATTTTCTTTTGATATTTAAAACTATTTAAAACATTATTTAAAAGCACAATTGCGAACAAAATAAAATACTATTTAGCTAAATAATACGCTAAAAACTCATCGCCTGTTTTTCGTATCCAAAATTCGGGATATGGTAAAAAATAAATTAAAATGAAAGTGCCAGGTAAAAAAAAGCTTCAAAAAAAATATATATAATTATAATTTAAAACATTAACCGAATCGAGCTTATAACGAAGTTAAAATATTTATAAAACGTGATGAAAAATTCAATGAAGTATACGTGAAGTGTGCGAGTTTTGTGTTACGATAACTTTTTTAAGTTCCATTATTAGGGACCAAATTTATGGAGCGCCATTTAAATAAGACTGTAATTAATTTAAAATCATTTCGATTATTTTTAATTTATCGTGTTCCACTCGAGTATATATTAATTAAAAATATACGTGGAATAATTTATAGACATTAAGTATATATATATATTAACTGTAAAATATCGTCCAAAATATTTCTAATTTCGTCCCAAGCAGTGAATTTTTTTGATAGAAAAAATTAAGATTTAAGATATCGTTGGGAAAATCGATTCTTTTCATCGATATAAAAGGTGTAAGGCCTATTTGTAAATACTATATTGGGTTTTAGACTAAAGGGCCTTCCAAAAGTTAAACGTAGATTTTAGTAGAATAAACAAATAAAAAATTTAGTTTATAACGTACGCAGTGCCACGCGGTTTAAGCTGGTTATGAGGTCCAGTTTATGTTATATTTAATAAATATAAAAACAATTAGTGCATGAATATATTTGTTGTAATAGAAACACGCGAGAGCAACGTGAAGGTCAAAAGATACGTGAACGATAGAGTTCGAACCAATCCCTGTGTTATAATAACTGATATTTAACGTAGTTAACCGTGATATGGGGAACAAATTACATTAAAACCTTTTTGGAAAAATATTTAAACAAATTAATAAATTAAATAAAGGGAAAGTGAAATTAATATTGATTAGAACTACAACTCTATCTATAAATAATAGAGGGTGGTGAAGTACAGTTTTAAATATCAGTTTCATATTCACTTTAAAAACACTTAAACAACGATAACAGATAGAGAGGTATACGGAACTAACACAAACAAATTTAAATTAAAAATAAAAATAAATAAAAAAAATTCCCTTTCGAATATTAAATTAACAGTTTTGAAAATCACTAACCTAACTTCCCTAACCAAAATCCTAACTATATTAAACTATCCGATTTACATAGACGGCCATTAGCTTGAAAAAAATTAAATAACAAATTTCTAACTAATTCATATCTCTGGCTACCAAAAAAAATATATTTGCCAAAAAAAATAAAGAAAACAGAAAAAATATTGCCTTAAAATATTAAATCTTAGTTTTCTATAGTTAAATTTTATTGAAATTTCATATCGATTGGGACAATATAAGAAAAAATAACTAAGCCTTTGAAATAACCCCAGTTAAAAAATAATAAAATGAATATCTATTTCACAATTTAAGAAAAAAAAATTATTCCTCATCGGAGAATGGTTATTCTTGATAATAAAAATTGATTAAAAAAATTTATCACGAGAAAAAGAAACTCTACGAAATTTTAATTAAGCGTGAATATTACGCCAAAAAAACTTAGGCCTTGGCTTCAAAAAAAAAATAAATTAATAGGCCTAAAATGGAATAATACGTGTAGATTAGTTAAGGTAAGATTGTTTTACGTTTACCGAGTTCCTTCAGGACAGTGTAGGGGCTCGTCCTGGATTACCTCGAATGAAACTTATTCGCAAAAACGAAAAGTGAACAACGTTAATCTACGGTTAAAAACATAAACATCGCAAAAACCAAAAAAAAAAAAAATATCGAAGACCCAGGACCAAGAGACTTAACATATCAAAGTGAGCGTTCAACCAAAACAAAAATAAATAAATATAATATAATAAGAGAATGCGGAACTAACATAAAAAAATATATCTACACCTTCCCGGACCACCACCACCACCATCTCTAGCGTTCCAAAATATTAACTAATTAACTAAACCTACCAATTAACAATCCCAAGAGAGTGAGAGAGAGAGAGAAAGTTTTCCATAAATATATCAAGTTCTTGAACAGAATGGGTGTCGGTATATACATGTATGTATATTTCGTGATATCATTAAAAGAAAACGTAAAAAAAAAAATAAATAAATAAATAATAAAAAATAAAATAATATTGAAAATTGTCGCATTTTTCAGAGTTTTTTTTTTAAGTTGTAATTATTACCATGTAGACAAACGTATATTCCATAGTAAAACTGGATTAAAAGCTTTGGAAAATATATACGTTTCGAAAACAAAAAAATTAACAAACAAAAAAGGGTTTGAGAAAAATAAAAGGATTAAATTAATTATTAGTGTTTTGATTATTTTTTTATTAAAAAAATACGGGGGACAGTTCAGTTCACTTCCTAATAATATTATCCTCGTTTAATTGACCTATTTGCCTAAACAGTTTAAGTATATTTCTAAATGTTTCAAAACAAATTGGTCCGTAACATCAACATAACTAAACCATCTCAAAGTATAATAAAAATTATACTTCCTAAGCCGAGATATACCTATATAAATATGTATAAAAAGACTTCCTCTATATGTCATCAGGAAAAATTCCAGAGGTTTCACGACTCATTTTGAAAAGACTAATTTGTGAAAATCCAGGCTGACCGGGGGTAGAATCTAATGGAGTTCTTTAATATATTTTATAGGTATATATGCCAGAGTTGCGCGCTATTCACTCAGAAATCCTTTTAGCCATTTAAACGAACAGGGGTCCTACATTAGAGAGAAAAGATGAGCGCAGGCTATCCAGAAATCTGCCCAAGGATTCAAGGAATATGGAGTTAGAAAGGCAAACGCGACGCGCGTACGTATAGAACCTAGCTCGACAAAACGAGTAAAATACATATGGCCTGTCAAAAGTCGCTGTTGCAACCATTCCATCGCCAGCCTCTTGGTCTTCTCCTAAATTCTATCCGCATCCTCATCCTCATCCCTGTCTCTATCAAGACTTCTTCCCGTCATTGCCACCTACGTAACGTTTCCCTATTAAAGACCCGAACGGAGTCCAATTCAACCTGAATCTGCAACACTAATGAAGCTTATTTAACTGTATAATCAGTTCCGAGTCTATGGATCCTACGTATTGCAAATTGAAATTGAAATAAAACAGACGCGAAAAGCGTCGAGGCGAGAAAGAGTAGTGACTGTTGAGAAAGGAACAAAAAAATGAGAAATACAGACCGGAGATTAGATCCGGTGGAAAAAGAAGGAAATGTTTTGAAATACATATTCATTGGTGCACCACCCTAGTCCTGTCTCTCCCTAGAACCCAACAGTCTAAGCCTAAATAACGGGACGTCTCAGATGAAATTGTTATTCGTAATTCGAGAATATTCGCGAGGTTCAGCGAAATTGTAATTCGATTCAGGATAGACATTATGGATTTCGCGTTTGCTGCAATCTCAAGATGGAATTCAGGATTCGAAAAAGAGAAAATGCAGCGCTATGAGGCGAGAAAACTGGAATACAAAACAGCCAGCCGCGGGTATACATGTCCGATGTGTACTGGAAAACAATATCGGTTTCTGTGGATGACATTTTTGTATCGTCTTATCAGAACTCAAAGCTAGCTAAACCACTTGGAGGCATTTCAATTAAAATCACAAAAGGAGTGCAGTAAGACCCTTTTTAATCTTAACAGTTTCGGTTCGAACTAGTCTTCAATATATAATTAATTTCCGACATTAAATATAAATTTATTCTAAAAGAGAATTTAATTTGAAAAGTTTATTGTTGAATAAATTAATTGAATTTATCTTCCCTTTTAAATTTCCGTTTTAAAATTTTAGTATTTGCTGGAAGCCTTTGATGTATTTTGCATCTAAGATTCCGTGAACTTATTTATTCAAAAGAAGCGGGAATGGATGACAAGCCTTAAATGAACGCGCTGCGCACGAGGAGTTGAACTGAGGTGAACTGCCATTCCCGCTTCTTCCAAATAAATTATTTTCCGGTGAAACTTAGCCTAGAGCAATTTCATTCATCAAACATATTCCTAACTATATTAATTATTCCATTCATCAAGCTATACTTATTAAATAAAATAATTCTTAGCAAATGAAATCGACCTATTCGCACTCAAAGGTTTCGTACCTAAATTCCCTCGATAATTTTCTCCAAATTCCCAGGAATTTAAATTCGTTAGAAAACTAGGTACGAAAATGAAGATAAATTCCTAAACGTAATTCATCCAGTTTAGAGACGGGTCTCTTTTAATACTAGCTTTACCCTTACCATCAGGGGGTTACCTGGGGATATAAGAGACCCTAAAACTAGCTTAGGTTTCGCTTCATCGAACTATATTAATGGGATAATATTAGTGCCCCTAGATGAGAGAATATGTAACGCCAAATTGTACAAAGTCATCCAACTAGCGTCATTGAATAGACAGAAAGGTATGAAGGTGACGTGAAGGTCTAAAAGACAGTCTTATAACTCTACCCCTTCTCATGACATCTCACTATTCAGCGTCGTTCGATGGAGACTATATGGCTTTTATCTTGTTATAGCCCTGAGAGTCTAGGGTTTGGAGGGCTTGGAACTTAGGCCTTGGCTAGACTCGTACACCAAACGCACTTAGGAAGAGATCACTGATAAAGCGAAGTCGTTTGCTGTTGGAGTCCCGTTCGTCCCTCACTCTCACTTTCTTCTCTCCTCGGAGTCCTTGCTACAACGACTGTTTAACTCGAATGAGACAATGGAGTCAGAGTTACCGAGGCTTGAAGACACGTGGTTACTAAAACCACTCCATTTATCTTCCTGGGTACTAACTAGGAGACAGCGAACGGTATTCAATCTCGGTTTCTCTTTGGGAAAAGAGTATGGTATCATGGACTTTGTAGTTCTAAAAACGACGAGCAAAGTAAAGAGAGCTTGCTGTGATATATGTATAGAAAACCCTTCTTTCATTCTATCTTTTGTACCGACAAAGCGTTGAGTTTTCCCATCCCCTATTGGTTTATAAGGTCCATGATGGCCGACGCTCGAGAAGAATATATATATACTAGCATCATGATCCTCAGAGAGGCTTAACAGAAGAGGAGGCCAAACGAAGAAGAGAGGGGCATTACAGAGTATTACGGAAAACGTTTTATCCCCATACGCTCCACCCTGCAGTCTTAACTATATTGCTAGCTTTAGGTGCTTCGAAAGAGAGTCTCTCTTACTGTACAAAGTTCTTATCTAGCTGAGCTCCAAGGACTTATTGTCAATTCTGTACGGAGAAATAAAGCGATTCACCGCAAGAACGACCAGATTTTCTGTTACCTATATACTTTCTGTCATAATAAAGAATCAAAATCCCGCCAGACTGTTGAATAATTATTGAAAATCAGATATATATCCTTTTAGGTAAATTCCAGGCAAAGACGATTTTGAAATAATCTTGGCATTGGAAGTCTGACCCAGAAAACTTTCATATATGTAAACTTAATAAGCTAACTTCCGCTGTGACAGCGAAAAGGAGGTCTTGGCACTACTATACCACATCCCAAAATATATTTAAATATAAGATTTAACATTTCCTCAGCCTCCTTCCTTAACATAGCAGCCGAAAATGAGATTTTTTTCTCTCTCTTTCCTCGCATCACTATATTGCATCCTCAAAAAGAAAAAAAAAACCTAACCTTTCAATTTCGCGTTGGGTGTGAAAATTCACTCGAAGGAAGTCAGGAAGAAAATAAAGATGGGAAGGGGGAACCAAAAACACGAATTTCTACTCGCAAGTTCAACTTGGCGTAAAAATATCGTGCCAAGGCTTAGGTTTCCAACATTGGTTCAAGAAAAATATACCAAATCCAGCACAAACCCTTCTTATACCGTGGGGTAGGACAATTTCCTCGAAATTTTGAAAGATTTTGGAACAGTCACAATTTTTTACAGGAAGTGTTAGATACTCTTACGGATTCTTCTTTATTTTTTAATATCTTTTCCTAGGGAAATCTAGGGCTTAAAAAATAAACTTAGCACCTTAGTCCCGTAAGGGAAAAGTATATAGTGGATTTTAGCTGGAAGGAAAAGCGAGTGGAAGTTCTTGTTTTCTTTCTTATTTTTCCGTCAGTGCAGAAGGAAAACTATATGAGCCTCGAAAAAACACTTTTCTTCTCGGGCGAGCTTCAATTTACGACGTATTTTTTGAACTAATAAAATTCAAAACGTTCCTAGCATTGTAATTTAATAATAAAAAAAGGAAAGTAGTAAGGTCTGCCTTCGTATAAAAAAAGGTTTAATATGTTTCACGATTTCACGTGCAATGGTAGCTTCAAAATTACAATTCTAAATTAGGGTGACGTAAAGGTTATTTATCCTTATTAAAGGCTTTGCTCCTAAACTCCAATGTACTGCGTGGTAAACATTTCTACAGTGGTTGGTAAGGAATACATTGGAAATATAACTCCTGAATGATAGCTTTGCCTCAAAACTTTTCCTGACTGGAATTGATTTTGTTTTTATGACAGGTTAATTAAATTGTCCTAATTTAATTTAATTCAAGTTTAGGTTAAATAAATTCAGATTAATTTGCATTTAGCCCTCAAACATAATAAAAAAATATCAGACTAGACTACTTTCAAAAACAGTCTTAATTAAATAAATACAAGTAGAAAAACGTCGTTAGAACCTTACATTATGATCTTAAAGAACTCGGTGAAAACTTTCTTATCCTGAAAACTTGGTGAAAACCACTTAAGACAAATTTAAATACCCTCTTTTATGTTCGTTCTTAAAGGGTAGAACACCCATTCTTTGGTAATTTCATCAAAGAACAGTTCTAAAATGCCCGTACGACGAGCTGTCATTGCTAATAAGGTGACAAAGAAACGCTCAAAGCGAAAATAACTTTTAGAAAAGAGAATACACTTAAGAAGTTGGGCACGAATTTATTCATTTCTCCTATAGATAATGGATCAAGAGCTACGTTTATGAATCAGTTAGTCAGATCTTATACGGTTATAGATAATTTATCTATAACTTAATCCAGGTGGTGTCTCCGAAGCTTTGAATCATTTCGGGATATTCTTGAAGTAACTCCTATTAAAGGATATTTTTAACCAATGAAGGGTTTTTTAAACTATAAACGGATTAAAGATTTTTTCCCCTTCTAAAATCTTAATGCTTTAAAACAAGCCAAAACGAATTTCACGAAGAAAAAAATGCTGCAAGGGACTTACATAATTAAGTTACTGGTCCCAAAAAAAATGGAACATAAAAAATTTTACTTAAAACCTTGTTAAAGCATAGCATGAAGAAATAATTAGATTTTTTTGGTCTCTTCTCTCATAATATAATCTTTTTATAAAATCGCATTACCGACTAGACCAGGCTTAGGATCATTCTATCAAAGGGGGAACAAGTAAAGAGGGAGGATTGGAAAAGGAGAGGAAATTTTGTTGACAAGCGTACATCTCAACACCCACAACGGGAGAGTGGCGGGGAAACTTGGTTATCGCTTATCACGTGGCAAGCAGCATCAGAGTTCCCTCAAACACGCGCTATACGAACTGGCCTCTCGTGACAACCCCTTCCGCCCCTTTTCTCTCGCTGTGGGAATCCAGGCTCGCGGTAGAATACTAGTTCACCAAACAAATACGTCTCCTTTTCTACTCCTCCCTGATATGTAAAGAAGATTTTCTTTTTCTTTTTGAAAACTTTGAGCTAAACTTTAATCTACCGACAATGAAAGGAATGTTGATAAAAGAGGACATTTCTCCTTCCTCTTTGCATCAACTTCTTTACTCTTTTATACGCAATGATGGATAGGGGTTAAATTAAACAAAACTCGAAAGATACGCCGCGAACAAAAATCTCTAAGATTCTTTTAAACTCTTTGACTACCAGCAAGAATTTACTCAAATAAACCCCGAGCTCTTTATAGCAACTTTAATTTTGCACCTATTTGTATATCATAAACAGACAACCACAGGTAAAGTAAATAAGTATTGGATGTACACTGCTGAAATATCCGGAAGAAACCAGATGCTTCTAAAATTTATTACAAACATTTCGAACGAAAATGGTGCAGGTTCGAAACCGCGCGAATGGCAAGGACTAAGCGAAACGAAATTCCTGGGAAATTCCACGAAATCCAATCTGGTTCTTGGTTTTTAAGATATATAGTACTAATAGAAGTTATTAAAACGCCTAGGCAACGTAAGGTTTCGACAAGCAGATGAAGAAAAAACGAGGATACCCATCATGAACCAATCTTGATTAACGAAAATGGTTTTTAGTAATCCAACCCTCAGACAGGCGAAATCTTGGGAAAGACCTTTCATTATAATCCAGAAAAAAATGAAGGCTTGTAGGCGAACTAAAACCCGCCCAAGGTGAGTTCTAGACGAACTGAAGATGAAAAATAAGTAGCGTTCTTATTTTTCTAGTTCATTTCACACATGATCGGTTTTTCGTTAGAATATAGGCATAGACCATTACCATTGATCTATGTCTTTCAATAACACTTCACCGAGACAAACTTTTCCAACCCAGATCATTTTCAAATTACGATGGATAGACACGTACTTATGGATGTTATGTTACATGTTTATAACCAACTAATTGAGATCTAAAGTAAAGTATGTTGAAAGTGAAACTTAATAAATCAATCAAAAGATAAAAAAAATAAATAAAATCTAAAAGTGAATTGCGCAGCGGCTATATAGTTAGTTCTCTTTCTCGAGAACTCAAGGGTTTCACGCCTGAATTTTTTGTCCCCAGTGGTTAAATACACGACAGGCGATACTGCTATACATTTATTGTCTTTCGTCGCGGCCAATTTTATCCCTGTCGTAGATACAAGAGCGTGCCGTGGTTCCCATGTTCCCCAGAAATAAAGTTAAAGAATCCGGAAAAAAGACAACAGCTGCCAATGAAATGTGACTAGCTAGCCGCGTGAAGGGAAATGTAACAACATATACTAAGGCCTATGGCTCCCTTTATTTTTTGTTGTTGCGCTTTTTCCTCCTAAGTTGGAAAAACTTTTCTGTCCCATTCCCTTGACACGAACGAATGTTAGAAACTTTACGAGTATAAAAAAAAGACATCAGACACATCCTATGGGTGTAATATTGTCCTTCAGTTAGAATAGGATTAAGTAAAAATTATGGAAGAAACCTTTTTTGTTATTTCAATTCATGGCACCCAAAAAAATACGGTGATTTCTTGACCATAAATTTGTGTATTCTTTCTATTTCCGTACTTGTTCATTTCATAAAATGAAAGTGTGAAAATTAAAAAAAAAATTCGGAAGAGTAAACTTAATTTGGCACCTTTCAGTCGATAAAAAGAAAAACGGTTATCGTGTTTTAATTGATAGCTTTTACAAAGTAAACTTTTAAGGATTTTCTCTGAAAATTAAATTTAATTTCGTCCTAAGAAAGGCAAAGTTATTTTTTCCTTTTTTACTAAAATCATTTCGCGGAACGAAAAATGTTTGATAGAAAAATATTGACTTTTCTTCGAATTGAAAATTGAAATTGGAGATTGTTTTTCGAGAAACATGTAGGCTTAGTTAAAATATTGAGTTCTCCAAGGAATTAATTATAAATGTTTCAAATAATGATCAACTTTAACGTTTTTTCATAGAACCCAAAGGATAGTTTTTATATATTTATAAAAAAGGTAACGAAAACGCATAAATCAACTTAAACTTAGAAGCTGCACGTGAAGTTAATACACGTGTGTACCGGTGAATATTTGACGAATCAATTTATATTCTAGAATGTTCGCTTTAATTCGAAATTGCGCTTTCGTTTCCCAGTTCGTCCAATCATTTGCTTCGCAGATAGACCCAACACGTAGGCTCCATATTTAACTTAATTAAACTCATCTTCTTTAATATTCTAGGGTAACAGGTCTTTTCTATAATACTTCAACTATCAAACTTCCAACAAAACTTACTCATAAACGGCGTATGTAATCGACACTAGTATCAAAGTAGGATATTACAAACAATTTCTATCCTTCATTTAACGAGTTTCACTCCTCCTTTCATATCTGCACGAAATAAAAGCCCCTGAACAAAGAATCAACAACATAGTCGCGGAGCTCGCTCGCTCACTCGGCTTTCTCTAATTAAAAGCGACAATCCCACTCCTACAGTAACAATAATAACGGGGGACATGTATCGTTAACCGCCTAGCTCGTTTACACATTACGTCCTGGGAATCGCGAATCATTCCAGCATAGGGATTCTGGAATGGTGAGGGAGATTGCGGCGATCGCCAAGTTGGCAAGGCAAAACCCACTCCCGCTCAGCTGGTTCCAAAACAACAAACCATTCTAGAACAGAGCGTAATAATTACCAATACAACTTGCATTTCAAAGTTTGGTTCGTGCAGAAATAGGACTGCTTTGAGCCTACCATACGCGCCGTGACGAAAATGCATGAACCGTTACTTACTCAAAGGGTTTGTAAATCCGAGACCCAAATCTCAGAGCATACATATAATAAATTACAAATAATAATGTCACATTAATCTTCAAGCACAGAGATTTAATTTTTAAATTATGTAAATTTAATTGGAATTTAATTAAAATTAATCGAGCCTCGCGTGTGTTTCGCGTTTCGCATTTCATAATCTCTTTAATGAGGGGGGGGGGGGTTGAGGGAAAGAATCCCTTTCGACCATTGGTCTAGAGAAATAAAAGGCGCGTAACGTATGTTGGTCTTCGCAAACGCTGCGACTCAACCTATAGGGGGCAATATATCTTAAATCGCACCAGAGAGCCTTAGATACTCGATTATAAATGTAATTTTGATTTGACGTCTCAGTGAAAATGGCCATAGTAATTAGCGCGGGTGATTTCTCTTTATTATTAATGAAGGAGAGCGAAAGGGGGGGTTTGAAATTAAAACAAATCCAGCATGCAGCACAGAGCGAGCTAAAATATAGTAAATGATGCTGGTGCTAATGAATGGTAGTTAATACCTTCCCGCCGCGAACGATATACCTAAACTAAGCCAAAACAAATTTATAAGGCGAAAACTTTTTTAATAGCCGTTACGCGTCATAGAACTTGTTAACGAAAATTTTACACCCCGCTATTTTAACGACTACACAATACCGTATAAAGACTCTAAAGCGTTACAAAAATCATTGGGCTAATTTTCTAATATTTCTAATTGCATTAGACAATTTCTAATAATATCTACTATATATTTCCAAAAGTTATAAAAGTCTAGACAAACTTTGTAGAAATTTTCTACGATATCCTGTACAAATATTTAACACGCTACTTTTGTGGTCTTTGGTGGAAAAGAGATTGGGTTTGAAAACAATTTTGAAACTTTGTAATAAGCAAGCCACAAAATTAACCACTAGAGACGACACGAAAAACGTAAATATTAAAAAACAATTTTTACGAAACAAAAATATTCTAAAATTAACCATCTAATGGGAAATTAATAACCTGGGAAAAATCTAAGCCATCTCCCTTAATTACTTAGAGTTAAAAAAAAATGGGTTAAGTAGCGCTCAAATTAATGAGAAAGATTAGGAGTGAATAAATATAGACCGCGCCTCTTACGGCTGCTGCTGTTGTTTTCTTCTAGGCTACTTAGCATCGACTTGTCAGCTTTATTGATCTTCCATTAAAAGTGAATGGACTCTAGGTAAGAGATTGGGATGGATAAAATCTGGCTAGTCATCATCTATATGAAAGATGAGACAGAGCGCCACGATGAAATGTTTCCCCTAAATTGTACCAAAACCTTAATATAGAAAAAAATAATACTCGAGACATCTTTCGGGATACATAATATTAGCGCGCTTCCTATAGGAAAAGGGCAAGGCGAGCGTACAGCCGTAGTTATTACCAACTGTTCCTAATCGATAAGGGGCTAGGTTCTTTAGCTTTGTTCGCACACCACGGTAGAACTTGGCCACATAAATTGGCAGAAGTAGGAGCTATATAAGTTGTTATTCTTTTTGGTTCCCGCAAGCCACACAAACTGCTGACGTTATCTCTCCCTTTTCAGGGCTAGACTATTTTGTCAAGGCTACTAACAGTTAATGTCAGCCACTAACAAAGGCGAGACGATAGGTTATGGTGGCGCCCATGAAGGCACCTCTTACACCCTTTTTTCATAAATTAAATTCAACCAATATTTCAAATAATATTTTACGCAATGATTAACTACACAATTTGAATTAAGGAAAGAGTTACAAAACGGTTTCAAAGTTGAAGCATAGTGTGAATAGAGCTATGTAGGAACGTTACAAATTTTCGAATTCAACGTTGAAGTGGGGCCTATAGAAAACGAGCGCGTTAAAACTAGGCGACCGAAACGAAATGAGACAGAAATGGTCTAAATATTCAAATGAATTTTCTCTCGGAGCGTTGCTCCTAAAATTATACTTTAAAGGAGACAGACTAAACGAAAGCCGTTATGGACGACAGAGTTAATCAAATAGGATAGTCTGTAGATATTCCCACTCTAACGTTAATTAAGTCGCGACGAAGGCGTCTGATTTCCAGAATACGCGGGGTTAATAAATTTGTTCGAAAGCTATCGAGACGATTGAGAAGGAAGTCTAGCTGAGAATAGATTATCTTACGGAGCAAAGTATTATTACATTAAAGATGAAATATAGTTGGAAAAGAGAGGAACACAATCCGGAACTTATTTTAGCATAATATATTCCAAGTATAGCGTTTGAGCGCCTTATTTCGCGTCAATATTATAAATGAAATGGTGGGTTTGTCAAAGGAGCTCGTCGGGCATACCAAACCGCTTAAATACTAACTAGTGCTAAGAGAATTGTGGTTCAAAGTTAAAATATTCAGTTTCTTATTCGAATTGGACTTTATATCTTACTTATGTGAATGCATTTAACGAAGATTAAGCTAGGGTATATATGCATATCTTAAAATAGAAGTAAGGAATAAATAAATAAATAAATAAATCAGTACATACTGACTATAGTAACGTTAAAAATTGGATTAAATTAGAAATAAACAATTTTTAACTAATTACATAGACGAATTTCATTAGCATATTTTTAAAAGATAAAGATTTGCTGCAGTATAAAAGACCGGAGGGAATTCAAGTTTAATGACGTTATATTAAAGAGAACATTATTGAAAACAAACTAAAGTTCAAAACGCGTAGTTGGGAAAGGTTAGAGGGCTCGGAAACTTCTCGGAAAAATCCATGTAAGCTTTCAATATTTAAGAGAATTTTAACCCCAAGCGTACGACTCCTCGAAATACGTCCAAAATTAAGTCTGTTGATTTTGAGGTCTTTGTTTAGTCCGTTTATTGTCGTACGCGATAACTGTCAAGTTATTAAGAATAGGTTAGCCGCTCGTGTACATACTTGGGACGTATATTTAGACTTGAAAAGATTGAGAACATTAAGGGAGTAAACTCGACCGCCGCTAGGAATAACAATCACGTTTAGACTATGACGTAAACAAAGGGTACCTTCCACTATATGGAATTAATTCCTAAGGGTGTCAACTCTTCAAGGCGCTAATTAGCATTCAAGGAACCCCCTCTCACACGTATCAACGCCGCTAAATAATAAAGATGGAGAAAATGAGAGCTATACAATCTTTAATTTTATCACGATCATAAAAATTCGAACAATTTTAAGTTGCTTATCGCTTTTAGTATTTGGCTACAAGTGTTTTGATACTTTAAATAATTACACCAATTTTCCGAATTAAAAATACTTAGCTAAACTAACACAGAATACTCCTATATATTTAATCGATCAAAATATCGATGTATTCTCACGCTAATCGATCAATACACGATTCTCAGGATCCTTACCAAACACACTATAAACCAATCATTCATCTAAGTCTTTTCTAATCTATATTTTATTGGCTATAGAAGTAATAGAACAGAGTGTACGTACGGTATGAGGCTAACATCAAGCTTTAATGGCCAAGAAAATGTCAATAAGCTATAAGGGCTAATAACAGCCTTAGAAAGAACTGAATTTAACACATTTTCAACGCTATCTTATACTAGATCCAAGACTGCGAACTCAAAGCTTTGATCTAAAAACGTCAGACTGTAGGTTATTTTTCACAGTATAGGAAGTAAAATCGATGAGCGAGAAAAAAAGCCGGAAGACAATTTTCCCGAGAGAGAGAAAAAGCAAAATAAAAGAGGAACTTTTTTCTTTGTATAATGTTTTGTTAAGTCCGCGTATAAAAAATACTGCATAAAATATTTAAAAGTTTGGCTCGTGGACCTACATGATATTCAAATCAACTCCACAATGAACCAGTTCCTAAAAATATCTCCATGCATAATACGAGAGCCGCCCGGGACACAATTAGGAGCGTGGGTAGATGGACAGACAGACCTTTTAATGAAAAATAAATAGGCCTACACCAACGTCTACGGTCAAATTAAATCAACATAGCGGCGTACGTACGATAAGCGTGTATTGAGACTACCATTTCGCACGTCAATTTGCAATTTCTCTCTCAACCCTCTGAAATACCTCATGACCAACTAGGTTCATATGTTGAGGTTGCGAGTTGTTCGTGTAAGTATGCCTTAAAATCAAAATTAGGTACAATCCTATTGAACAATAAAACTTAGATACTCTGATCCAAATCTTATCCTCTAAAACTCAGTTCTTTTCTTAAATGGCTTGGATAAAACCCTGAACTTTCAAAAACTATCGATTGAGGCTTAATAGTCCCCGCCTTGTCTCGTCCACATTTTATTACTCTGTACCCATATACTTTAGGTATAATAGGACAAACGATAAAACGTCAAATATAGGCATTAAAGAGTTTAGAGTTGTTTCTGAAAGAAATAGAAAAAACCACAGCCCACTAAACTAACATCCTTTTCCATTTAGGCCTAACAGAAAAGCGATAAACATGTCTTCCTTCAAAGAACATGGCAACGCTGCACTCGATCTTTTAAGACTTTTGTTGGGATATACGTCTTACTACGTTTTCCAAAAGCCATCAAAAGGTTTAGCTAAACGAACCAATGAAGCGTAAAAAACCGGGAAAATACCATAGCATACCCGTTCTGCCAATAATCGTAAAAATATTACGATCTTTGTCGCAAGGTGGTCAGGGTCTCGATCGTTAATGGTTACTTTTATCTTGGAGAAGAGAAGCATATACTGGAATAGCATAGAAATATATAACTCTAACACTAGATGGCCCTTGTCATGTATAGTCATAAGTACCCCGGTATTAGGTAGGGCATAAGCTTCAGGTGTCACCTGGTTATGGATTGGCAACATTTACTATTTACACTTAACTAAGCTAGTGAAAATATTTCAACCTAGAAGTGACTGCACTCAATGAAGCCTAACCTTGAAACACATGCTGGTATCTTTACACAGCCATGTGTATCCCCCAACCATACTACTCCAGTATCACACTTTGCCTCCTCCAAGGTTTTATAACAAACATAAAAGTGTTACTGTAGATGATTATTAAGATCTCTCTACAATGAAGGACAAGCGAATGATAAAAAGCTACCACTATCATTGTCCTACAGAGTTCACTTCTGTGACATTAAACAGCTAGACCTGACGTGAGATAGGTATTTTTACATCATTCCTGGGGAAAATATTAAACCCTTTTTTCCATATAAATCATCGCTCGGGGGCGGCCACGAGATGTCTCGTTCCTGGCTATATGGCATATATGAATACTACTACATTTTGTCTAATGAACTCGCCTTATCTCGGCACCCTTCTTTCCCGCCGCGACACCCCAACCTTTCCCTAAAAGAAACGAACGCAAACAAGCCATAATATATGCTGTATAATCCTGGTCGCCAACACAGCCATGTACCACGCGCATTAATAACGCTTAAACTACGGTAGAAGTCACGGTACGTGGCATGCTCGGATTGGATCAGGGTTAGTTTGACCTCCCGAGGTTATCCAATCAAAAAAATTGTCCTTGCCATTTACGCGTTACTTTATGGTCATCGTAATAAGGTCTGCCTAGGCAATAAGAAGGTTGGTACCTAGTATATGAATCAATTTTAATCAAGGCAACGTCGCGGGATCAACGGTACGGAAATTCTGACTTCTATCAATCATGGTTGCATATATCTATAAAAATATACGGGTGCTAGACAATTTACCGCAGTCTGAGTCTTTTAATTGCGGCTTTAATTAAGATTAGAAGCCCATGACGCGAAGCAAAAAAAACCCTAGTCGTTATTAGCATACATAAGTTCATAAGATATGTTCACCATAAGTTTGTCACTGGTTAATGAGAGCTTGTCATGAAGTGAGTGAGGTAGGTCATAGATTCTTGTAAAGCTACGCCTGATAAGGCGCTGTCAAAGGCTTAGCACAGACTAAATAGTACCTAGATGTACTGCAAAAATAACCGAGTGTAGGACTTCAATTCTCGCTTGTTCTCCCTCGAACTAGCTCGAGCTGTAAGTCTCTAGCATTACGAAGTATAGTTAGTGTCATACTTATGGTAGAAACATATCTCATAAACTTATGTTACTAGTAATAACAAAGGCCTAAGAAAGGAGGGACTAATAATTAAGATTAAAAGATTGGCCGGGTCCCGGGGCTCCCTTTAGCAAATCTTTTCCACGTATTAAGAGATACTCTGGAGAGTCGCTGAGATAGATCCTACAGATTTGCAAGGTACGTGCGTCAAGCTCCACTAAACTACTTGGTAGTAGGGGAATTAGAAGAAAATACGGAAAAGCGCCTTGTTAGCGAAGGCTTAACGCGATTTCTCTGACTCTCTCTCTCTGTCTCTATTACGAAGACTTTAGCTTTTTTTTTTTTATCCCGGACTTACTTTGATGGATTTTATCCTCCCAATATGACATTCGCAGTTATCCTATAACAGATAATCAGACTAGATTTTGAGAAATGACTGCGCCACCATGGGTAGATTTCCTTACGGTGCACGTAAATCACATTATAAGACGGATTAAGATGCTGCATACAATACTATCAGTAGGGGGTTATGGACTTCTTCTGTAGCCGTGTATTTCGTAGAAGGAACCTCTCGAGACTTGTTCTGTCAACATTTCTGAGCGTGATCTACTGATTTATGGGTATAATGTTGGGTTGGCGACTTGGCGTCATTCATGGAAATCACTAGCGTGTTTGAGCGAGAAGATTTACCCATCATTTTATGGGAAGACTTTTCTTTACATTTGAAAGAAGATCAAAATATATTATTTCCATTCACTGGAATATTATATTTTGTGTATAGTAAACATCAAAAGAAAAGTTCAAAAGAATTAACAGAGAGAGCTTTTTAAATCTAGAAGATAAAGCAATCCCTTTAAACTTGGTCTTTATATTATATTATATTATATATGAATTTCTTCCTTTAAAGTTTTTATTTCCTTATTTTTGAGAAGAACCTACAAAAATAAAACGCAGAGTTCATCCCATTTAGAAAGCTCAATGATAATTAAATCATTCAATTTTATCCTTAAATGGAAGTAATGTGAAGTATATCCCTATCAATACCTGAAGCAATTTTTATCATTTGATAAATTCACGTTGAAACAAATCATTCAGATACTAAACCTAGTACAGCACATTCAGAGTGGAATGAACCTGAGTTTAAAAAATGTTCGAGATGAAAAATATTTACGTTGAAAACAAGGAGAAAGGAATGTATTCTCTTAGATCGTTGAAACAGCGCTTAAACTGATATCGACGTTACTGCATTTTAAAGAACGCGGTCCTATCATGGTGCTAAGTATTTACATGGCGACGTAGCTCTCGCGTTTCAAGTTTTCAAAAACTGCACGTTTGGAGAAAACGTGATATTTTTGCACTTCTAGGTTTTCCAAAATATTTTCTTCCTTTATTTTGTGTTTGTTTCAGTTTCGTTCTTTGCAATATAACGAAAAGAGGGAAGGGGAATTTTTGCTTTTCCTACCCCCCCCCTGTTTACCAATCTTGCTAGGATCTTAAAATTCCTTATCAATTTCACTCCTATTTGTCTTGAACCCTTTTATTTTCGTTGAATTGCATTTCATTTTTTTCCAATCTTCGAAAGACTTGAGAAGAAATTAGCATTTTTATTGAAAAATGGCGCCCTTTCACGTAAGGTAACTTATTAAAAGTTCTGTCTGAAACCCTGAATCAACGCCTAGGCCTAGTACAAATCACTTGAAAATGTATCAGGACATTATACCTTGAATTACTATGAAAGATTGTTTTTAAAAAATATGTTTCCATCTTGAAATATAGCTTACAGAATTGTAAAAAACATAACATCCGCATTTTTCAAACGCTCGCTAATTTTTTGTTTAAAATACAGTTATCTTTAAAAATTGTGACCAGTAAAAGGAACCGAGCTAATAAGCTATAAAATTCCGATTTTTATTACAAGATAAAATTTTGATTATTAACGTAATGGTTATCAAAATTGTAATCAAATTAAAAATGATGAATTCTTATAATACTGTCTTATCTTTACCACGGGGTTTAATATTCGTGCGAGCGATAAAATAACCCCAAAAACCAAACGAAAGGCAAATTAATGTAGGGATTAATTACCACGCACGCTTTCCCCCAAATAAAAACTACAGGACACGCGATGCATATTCCTCCATGGAGCAATTTCAATAAATCATGGCAGGTAAGTACGTTCACTATGCCTGCCACAATTCCCTTCCCGCGGTTTCCAAACGACCAAGTATTAACCCTTTTTATTATTCACAAAATAATGACAATAATTATTCATTTCAAAATATTCTCTAAAACAAAAATTCTTTCCATCTGCCGGAATTTGGAGCGCAATTATACGGCAATTATTGGACTATAATTGCGACATATTCATTGCCCTGTTATTAATCTATATGACACGTCTATCCATATTATTTGTTATCGGGATTTTGTAGAATTTCCAAATTTGTATTTGTCTTATACGACCAAAATATGATTTTAATGCCTGAGGTCACCAGGTGCAGCTTAGACTCTTAGAAGCAGTGCCATATAATTACTGTAGGCTTGATAATTAATTATTGACTTAAAATCAACACGTTACATACATGTTTCTCATTAATATATTACGCTAATGAACACAGCTTTTGATGGGCACTTCTGTAGGTTTGTGACTGAGTACAAGAAGTTTCTAATGGCAACAGTTTCAAAATGCGTTACACACTAGATATACGAGGTCAATAACTTATAAAATAATCAAATAGATATCCATCCACCTGCCACCTCCCAACTAAACTAAGAATAACTAACTCCCGCCTAAAAAATAGTAAAGATACACTTTGATTGAACCTCTACAAATAGCAGCTAGGGAAAACCATAGTAATCCAAATAATCCAACAGACAATGATTAAGAACGGAATTCAGTTCAGTTTGGTATAGTAAAGAGGGGAAATTCTAATTCGTCGAATTCACTCGAGCGAAACATTTGAAACTACTTTTACTTCCGATTATTTAATATTGACACAAAGAGAGTGTGCGGGAATACGAAAACTCTATAGTTCCAGTAAATTTTAATCGGAGAAGAGGAGGATGAAAGAGAAAACGTTTCAACACTTTTGTTTCTAGTCTTTTTCTTTGTCACTGATGTGAATCACGTATATTTGGACGTACAGTTTCTCTTATAAAGGAAAAATCAGGCAAGAGATCAAAGGTCATGAGAATTCCGTGGGTGTTATCAGTTTTTTCTCCTTAATCTGAAGTTCTAACGGACTGATTAACAACGTCCAACCCAAACCTAGAAGTCTGAAAATTGGCAAGGACGTTTTTCTTAAGTAGAAGGGCACGCAATCCGACGCCATCTTGAAAAATGGAGGCCAGACATGTAAAATATTTTCCTTAATGAAATAAAGTCCTCGCGTTTCAACAGATTTCATTAATATTTAGTATACTGGTACCCGATATCCTATAGATGGGCCTTATGGGCTTTCGGGGGGGGGGGGGATTCAATTTGCAAAACAGTCGCCATGTACAGAGTCACTTAACGGAATTTTCACGACTTATATAGGGGTGTTTCTATGTAAACGCGCAGCAAAAGTGTTTCTCGGTTGGAGAAACTCTAGAAGCAGAGTCATCCCAAGCTTCTATCTCTCTCTCTTGGGATTCGATATCTATTCAAGCGGATACTTGTTCCGGAAGTCAATCTACCCGAAATTGGAGAATACCGAATAAAGGACAAGTATACTATAAACAGGACGGTCAAACACGTGATGTTTACCTCCATCTTACAAGCAGTTAAACTGAAAAAACGTTAAACTGATATCCGTAACTTCATAAATGCAACTGCAAAAGTTATTTTCAAAACCAATATGTCAAAAGAAAAATAAATCTACTGCATTGCAGTGATGTGATGTGGTGTTATTGTCTTAAATCGCAAAACATGGTATTAAGGTAAGGAATTTAATGATGAAAAATCCCTTGTTTTTCACTATAAAGTAAAAATGCATTGTTATTTTCGTCACGAAGTTTCCAGTATTGCCTGAGAGAGAAAGAACAAAAACTTAAACAGTTTTCTAAGAAAAACAAAAGAAGCTATACAGCACGTGTGTAAAAGGAAGATAAGGAAAATAAAATAAGGCGAAGCGATTTCATTAAGTCTGTTGAAAAATACTACTACGTTGTTTCTTCCAAAACTTTTGACTTTACATTTAAAACGCGTGGGATTTTGGAGTCTATCGCGTTAAAAAAAAGCCTTAACTTCTTAAGGATTATTTGAAGAAAACTGGGAATGATAGCTTTTAAAACGCCCCCACATTTTATATACAAAGTAAAGAAATTTAAGACACAATCCCGTTTCAAATTAAACATTTATATTGTTTCACTCCTACGCTGGATAAAGATAAAGTTAAAAATTAAATGTTTCTAAATATTTGAAATAGTGTCTTCATCCAAAGGCTTTCAGTTCAATTTTAATAAATGTCATAGGTCAATTTAAAACTGGGTACCTAATGAAAACGAATAGGTGCATACGAAACGAGTCTTTGTTGACTTAATTTAAAAAGACTTTCCTATATCTCTCCCCCAAAACGTGAGGATATAGGACCCGTGAGGCCAGGAACCATACAAACGCACCTTTGAAGGAAAACGTATTCGTGAATCATGAATATAATTCTAAAAATAATATTTCAGACTAAAGCCAAACACCGTACGTGGACTGTCGACATCAAATGTCAAATGGTCGTCTAGTATTTCAAAACACAAGTTTGCTAAAGATCAAAAATTTTGGTTTTCGCACCTTCTTTCAAAAGAAAAGAGAGAGATCCCCTATGATCGCCAGCGACAGGCAAATAGAATCTTTAGTTTGCAAAAACGTTCGGCAAACATCGCGACGTCGGTCTCACGCCTCACAACCTTTGGTTCGTGAACTTTGGAAAATATCTAGGCCTATTTGGTGGGGGAAAAAAATAAAGACCTACGAAAATCTTACAGTGGTGGAATAGATCTCAAGAAACCTAAATTCTGAACCTTTGAAAGTTTGAAACTGAGTGCACAATTAGACGCGAGGCGGTAGTTTACCAATTTATATCATATGGTAATATTATAACGGTAAATTACCGTGGTAAAGTGTTGGCCTCATCTCTTCAACACTGTACAGAATAATGTCATGGAACAAGAGAAACTAAACCAGTATTTTACTTAATTCAGTTCCTAAATGTTTTCCGAAACAAACTGCGAATTTCGTCTGTTTCCTCAAATGAAAGTGTAATTTGTATACTGTTCCATCGTGTTACTAAAATGTCACACACTCTGAGCGTTAAATTTCAGTGAAAAGTTTCGAGAGAGAAATGCTTGTAAGGGAGAAAGGTGTATAGGGTTTTCTTGAAACTCCAAATATCTCATTCCGATGTTAATTCGCGAAACTAGTCTTTCTGTTTGTCTTGGGCAAAGAGAGGATATCGTAGGTAGATTCCGTAAATCGATGTGGCGAGAATTAAACCAGGTCGCGCCTCATTAATCCGTCGCTCTTACAATCAGTGGTTTTTCGTAGACGAATTAGACCGTGCCTCAAGAGTTAAAACGTGAAATCCTTTGATTAACTGCTAAATTATTTGAAGCCGTTGAAAAATAGACTTCATAGCATGATACCCTTATTAAAATTAAGGTGTTAACTTCCGGGTTTGAGAAGTCTTAGACGAAATGCTTTCAGACTTTTTAAAAGCATCCTGTTTTTATTTACTGAGGAAGTCAGAGACGCGTGATCTTTATGCCAGAACCCCCAGAACTTTTGAAAGCTTCGTATAGCAACTGCACGTCTTACACGAGTCAAAAAAGAAAATTTATCCTTAGGCGAATTTCTCTTTTCACCTAAGGTTTCGCAGTTTTCATGAATTGGATAGAGGAATAGGATTTAAAAGGAACAAAAGAAAACTTTGCCAAAATTTCAAATGTCAACTATCGGAAGTTAGCGGTAAAAGAGAAAGGCAAATAATTTTATAATTCAAAAGAAAAGTTTGGATTTCTTTCCGGATGTGAGAGAAATGTTGGAAATAATATACGCCCTATTTCCGACTGGTTCTTGCAAAATTTAAAGTGGTCTAAAGCCTCTAATCCGGATTTTGAAGTGACTAAAGCTTAACTTCAAAATTAAGAATTATATAATATTAAGCGTCAAATTACAATACGAATTTTGGATTTGGTATTTTTAGCTAAGAATATCTGCATTCAAATAATAATAATCTCGAGAGTAGTCATTAGTGTAATATCAGGGTTTGTATAAAATGTTCTGATTGAAAATCCCTCAACATTTTAGAGCCTAATTGGTCTAGAGTGGTTTGACAGACCGCACTAAAGAAATTCATCGAATATCCATGAGTGCTTACGAAACATATTCAATAATCCCCGTCCTTTCTGGTTAACCTCCTTACCCAGATTCTCTAAGAACCATGTCTGAATAATCCAGTGACAAAATTTAAAATAATTAAAAATAAGAATAAAAGATTTAAGTTGGCTTCCAAAACTTTTAAGGGTCATAAAAATTCAAGCCCAAGGCTTTTGGGTGGGGGATTATTATCCTAAGTTAGTCCGAGTTAGTAGAGAAAGTCTACCCTAATACGAATATGTTGAAGAGTTTCTGTTATAAAAGTTCCGAAACACGAGAAGATCCTTCCTTAATTTGCGGATAATGAGTTAAAGCTCGAGGCTACAGATAAAAGGGAAAGTTTGCGTTCAATTCACACTCAGAATGCAATAATAACACGGCATAACTAAGTATTTCCCATTCAATTCAACACTTTGCCTATGTCTTTATGAAGTTTTCCTTCCAGGGCAATTTCGGCAATTAAGGGCGCTGAACTCAAAGCTTGAGACAGGTCGACACGGAAAGAGTGGATCTTCACTGGCCATTACTGGAGTTCTATTGAAATCGCTATGGCAACCAAGGAAGGTCAAAACCTAATTGAGTCTCGCGATTTAAGCTTCGATTTGAGCGTCAATATTTTTGTCACATCCTGTCTCTAGTAAGCTTATTATTTATATAGAAAGTACAGTAACAACCGTTTAAACCTCCGATAAAAAGAACAAAAAAAAACACTGCAAGCTATTGCTAGATCATATTCTATTGCATACATCAAACGGAGCTCAAGATATCGCATGGTAATCAGCTTTAAATGCAAATGAACGCGTTATAACTCGGACAAATCCTGAAAAGGCAGTTACAAATCTCGAGATTTCGAGATAAAAAAAAAACATATTAACCCTGTCTTAACCGAAGTTATAAATAAAATTGGTAATCCGAATTATTTCCAGTGCATTTCAATATGATTTATCGACCTCTCAAAATATGAGTCATATTATTTTCACTCAATTATGATAACTTTCTGATAAAACACTTCTAGAATTCCCGAAAATCCCGGGAATCTGGGCGCGTTACGTAAGATACGATTCTTATATAAAACGAAACGCTCAAATAAATTTGGATAAAAGACGCTGAGAAAACGTATCAATCCGTTTCAAAAACAAATAGAAACCTTGCAAAGCACATTCCGTGAACCATAAACAGCGAATGAAAGATCTAAACCCTAAACCGGGACCGAGTCCTTGAATTACATCAAACTTAGAAATAACCACCTAACCTTTTCCCCGGGCAAACAAGATTAGCGACTTTTAATAACTTTTGGGAGGCAAGCTCGGTTTGGTCCCAAAAAGGGAAGATGCCAGACGGCGGAAGCTGCTTTGCGCGAAATAAGTAACTTAGTTACACGATTAATTTTTGGTGGGGGAATGACGTGGGTTTACCTAATTGTCTTTCGCGTTTGTTTGGCTCGCCTGTTTATACCAACTGACGTAAAAGTAACACCATCAGCTGCATGGGAGACAACTGTAGGTCAAGGCTTCATCTTTCTGGGATACGTTTATGTAAATCATAAGTTCATAAGATATGTTCCATAAGTTTGTCATGAAGTGACGTAGGTCATGCTTAAAGATGGGATTGTAGTACGTCACACCCTCTCAAGTCTTACCGCTGTTCTGGTAGCCATATTGGTTGGGTGGTCTCAACTTCATTCCTGCTTTAAAACCACCACCAATATGGCAGCGTAAATTACGTCACGAGACTCAGCTCCTCCTCCAAGGTAAAGCGGCGCCAGGGGAGGCGTTGTCAAAGGCTTAGTACAGACTAAACATTAAGATAGACTGCAAAATTAACCACCGAGTGTAGGCAATCAATATTCGCTAGTCGTTTTCGAACTATAGCTCGAGGTTTAAGTCTCTAGCATTACGAACTTTTATAGTTAGTATCATACTTATGAAACATATCTTAAAAACTTATGGTAAATTGCTTATAGGAATGGGGGATTGTTTTGAGGTAACATTGTCTGTACATCTACACGGTTGGTTAGTCAAAAACAAAGGCTTCCAAGCGAAAGAGCTTCGGAGAAGGTATTTTTACAATACAGGGAGATAGTTCAATGTATCACCTAATTACGAAGAGCGGAGCTGAGCTTCGCCCTTGTATAAACCGGTAACACTGCTACAGGGGGGGGGGAATATAAAACCATACCCCACTCTCGCATCTCGCTTCACTGCTTTTATCAACTACCACTCAAATACCCACCTCTAATTCCCAATTAGCCACAACGAATTTAAGCTGATTTGCATTACAAATGATACCAGTGCGCGAATTTAAAAAACTATCGAAAGAATATTCTTTCCCCAACTCCTCCATAGCGCGTTTCAAAAGGAAAATAAAATGATGGTATAGGTCCTAAGAAGTTCAGGAACGGTATTCATTTTTGATATTATAAAATTCCTGATCCCGATTAAAAAAAATAAAAAAGGATCATGAGAGGAAGGGGAATCCTTACCAATTAAAAGTCGAAACTTTCTTTTAGAAAAATATCAAACGACGACTAAAAAAGGCCCGAGTCCCTAATTAAAGCTTGATTTTATTCATCAAACTAGATTAAAACTAATTAGGACGCCCATATTTGATTATAAATTTCAATATGGGGTGGGGGGGGGTGAAAAAAATCAAATGAAATTCGACGTTGTTGATGTGTTTATGGGAAATATAAACAGAGGTCCTTTGGGGAAAGCATAACAAAATGAATGTGACTTGCAACTAACTTACTTGAATGTTAACAATTTGAGGGATTTCCTTATGGTTCCGTTGAAAAACGTTTTTTTTTTTTGTTCTCTATAAAAACTGACCAACAACTGAACGTCTCTGCTATAGAGCTATTTCAGTGGGGGAAAAATTTCGTCTGCTACGAAAATTGGGCCTGCCTTTGAGTGTAGGGCGGACATTTTGTGAGGGTTTTCTCTATGGGCAAATAGCATTGGTGACGTAGCCATTACCCCCTCTGAAATAGCTCAATACATCGTTTTCAGACTAGGAGAACTGATACCATTTACACCAGGAGGCGAGGCTACCTTTTACTATACTTGCCCCGGAAAGTAGCCAGGCCTCTTAGTGTAAATTGTATCAGTCCCAGTCTGAAAACTATGTATAAAAAGCTAGGTTTTACCAAGAAGTTATATCAGTATCTCAGAGAGAAGATATAAGATGCCTTTGTATTCGCGCCTCGCCATAGTCCCAGTCCCCCTTTCAAAATACAAGGGGGGACGTAAAAGGAGGCGCCCTATTTCGCCTCTCCTCAGTAGGAAAATATGACTGTAATTTTCGTCACTCGCGTCGTCGCGCTGACGTGAGTTTTCAAGAACCAATGAGATGCTGGTTGTAATTTAGAGACAGGGATTGACTCCGGACCTACGTTAGGACTGGAGATAAAGCTGGAAATCTGGCGAATTAATATCTTCTCTCTGAGATACTGATATAACTTCTTGGTTTTACTGAATCTGCATATTTTGGATTTATATGAAAGGGAGGATAGGGGTCAAGAAAAGAAATGGTCAAATAAGCCTAAGACACTGAACAGTGTGTGTGAAACGTCCATAATGTCCAATAACCCCCCCCCCTTTTTTTTGAGATACAGGAAGTTTACTGGACAGTTGTTTGATAAGTATCTAGAGTTTTACAGATAACAAGGTCCAATGGGATTCACTGGACAAATGTAGGATTAAAATAAATTGTATGTTTCCCTAGTCAAGAAAGAGAGAGACCAGGTAGTTCTTCATAAATATTGATTTTGAGTGAGAGAGAGATAAGCAACTAGTGCCATCTCAAAGAAGAGAGAAACACGGATCAATATTTTCATTTAATATTTATAATTTCGAAATATTGGCGCGATAAATGTTTAAAAAATAAAAAATTTTGTTAACTAATATCTATATACAAGTACAGAGACACACAGAGTGAAGCTAAACTATTTCCAAGTCTGTCGAAGTCTATCAGCATCTGCTAGTCTGAAATGGAAGTCGTCTCTCCTTTCTAAATCATCCTGAATTTCCTCAATTTCTTTCTCTATTTTGAGTCTTGTTTCCCGCTTAAAGTCATCGAGAGCCTTTGTAAAAAAGAGCTCGACGTTATTCTTAACGTTCGCGAGCGATATTAAAGACTAATAAACATTAAACTAGCTATTAAACACGTAAAGCGAGAGTCACCCCTTATCATTACAGAAAAAAAAACATAAAAACCGAAAATTATGCATAAACCAATAATTAAAATTCTAAAAAAAAAACGTAATAAGCAAGGCTTAAGTCTGAGTCAGACTAAACTAGCAATTAAACGCGTAAAGTCATTATCATTACGAAATAAAAACACAGAACCCAAAAATCGCAAAGGCTTAAAACATTTAGCGAAAAATCAAAAATGCCAAAAACAAAGCACCAAGGCTTAAGTAAAAAGTCAGAACGCCAATAAGGGTAGGTTATAATATGGTTATGTATAGTAATTCAAAGTAGACTTAACATCAGAAAGTAAAATAATGTGCAAAAGCGCAATATCATTCCCATGCCATTGTGTTCATACAAACCAAGGCCCAATTTTACAAATTCCCCAAAAAAATTAACAGGTTTTTGCAGCCCTAAATACCATGGATTAACTAACGCTAGGGATAGTTCATAGTTCGTTCCCCCAAAAAGATAACGCATGCATGTTCCAAACGCCCCCTAGCAGCAGCTACTATCCCTAACAGGAAGTTATAAGAAAATTGGACCAAATATCACGTGGTCTATGACGTCAAAATTGAAATACTGCCTAAATTGGGCAAAACGATTTATTTTGCCGAGAGATGGCGCTATATCTACATCCGTTTTGGTCCAATAAATTGGGGGAATGAAGAGGGGAATCAAGGAATAATTCGGAACATGTAGTTGGCGATAGAAATACATGGGAAACCCAGTTAATGAACAATCCCTAGCGTTAGTTAATCAATGCCAAATACCAACCATTGCAGGCTTTTGCAGCCATATATAAAAATCGCAGGATGCGAAAACAAATTCGTGAAGCGGCAAAATTAAAGACTACAAAGCCAAAGAGGCAAAGTGACTTACCCTTTTTTGACTTCTAAAACGTTGGTTGAAGTTGCCTTCTTCAGTTTCCATCGATTCCTTCATTAAGGATATTTTGGTTTCATAGAAATTGGTCATTGCATCAGCCTTTATTCTTTGATTTTTGGCTTCTTCCATCTCGTTTTCGCGCATACGTTTATTCAGATCATTTAAATTCTCTTTCTGAAGATTCAGCCTTTCTTTCAATACATTTTTCAGAAGCTGTTAGTAAAAATAAATAAAATTTAAAAGACTGTAGGTGTAGGCCTACCCATCTCGTTAGATAACTTCCAAAAGATATTGAGTCAGCCTACCATTTCTTCTTTAGTAGATCTCTGTGACATTCTTTTTTGATGCCTAGTGTGATAGTTTGCACAATACTTTCTCATGCGAGCTTTTCTTAAAGCATGATCTCTGAAGGCTGCCTGAACTTTAATCTGATTTTCCTTAGCCTTTTTGACTTCTTCCTGTCAAATTATTAATTATAAAATTCATCATGAGTTTCAAAAATTAAGCTAGTCTTTCCCACTACGCCTTGGGCGATAGTTCATTAACCGACCAAGGCTTAGTGGATAACTTTGAAGTTTGAAATACGCCTACTGGTTATAAAACATCAAAACGGGTCTCTAATTTAATGTTTATTTTCACATTTAATCCTACCTCATTATATAACGAACTATAATTACTCCCGACATATAAATTTTATTTATTTTTATGAATTTCTTTCTTCTAACAAAGACGCCCACGCCCACGTTGTTTCAAAGAGTTTAAGCGTAGTACAGCCTACTTGAAATTACACTATTACGGGCTCAACATGCCAGTTAAAATTTGACTTTTTCTAGCCTATTTAATTCCCAAGTCAAAACTAGCCCAAAACCGCCACCCTCGTAATTTTTCAAATGAGGCCCAAAAAATCCGCCCAATTATTTAACGCGATCACTTTTCAAAAACAGCCCAAGTATAAATTTTCTAGCCCAAGCAGGCAGCACTGCTGAAAACATATTGACGAAATCTGCCAACTTGAAGGAGAGAATAATGGAGTGGAAACCCCCATACCTTAAGCGTTGCCTTTGTACCCCCACCTACGGCACCATAGTCCTCCCATCATCCCCAGCGGTTAGGTAGGGTCGTGCCGGACGAAATTGTAAAGGACGCTCCCTCTATCTCAAAAATAGAAGCTATTTCTCATTCAAATAAAATGGCGCTACGCAGCAGCACTTAGCAATCGCCTACGGAAAGGTAGGGGCGTGCGCGAGGTACACTGGGAGAGATATGGTGCCGCAGGTCGCCCATCATCATTTCCAATCCATCTGACTCCCTTATCCCTGCTGCCAACAGACGGCGCTCAGACCCAGCTTTCAAATACAAATGAGGTCATCCAGCGCGAAATTTAAACTTAAATTCCCAAGTCAAAACTAGCCCAAAACCGCCACCCTCGCATTTTTCCACAAAAAGGCCTAAAAAATCCGCCCAATTATTTAAATGGATCTTTTTTAAAAAACAGCCCAAGTAACAATTTTCTAGCCCAAGCAGGCAGCCCTGCTGAAAAAAAATGTTAACAAAATCTACCAACAGATGGCGCTCCGACCCCGCTTTTAAATACAAATGAGGTCATTCGGCGCCAAATTTAAACTTACCTGAATAACAAACCCAGAAGTTTTTTCCTCATCCAAATATCTTAAGCCTAAACTTCTAAAAAACGCAAAAAAATATTAAATTACCAATCTTTTCCGATCTTCAGCGTCTTTTTGCGCCAAATCTAAAAGTTTTCTTTGTTTAGAAATAGCTTCTTCCATCTAATTTGAAAAAATACAATAAAAACTATAAAAAAAAACATATAAAACATATAAAAACATTATTATATTAAATTAAATATTTTACTTGTTTTTGAGCCTTTCTCTTTTTATTTTCCATATTGTACAGATTAACAGTCATAAATTTCAAATGATTCTGTCCTTCTTTCCGTATTACATTCTTAGTTTCTTTAGATAGTTCAATTCCAGGCAAAGCCGAGGTGATTTCGGAGTAAAATGCGCCTGGCTTGGGTTCATTCTTCATTTCAAAATGTTCAATTTCCTTCTCAACAAACTTAGGAGTTGTTTTCAAACATCGCGGAATTAAAACTGTTAAAAAATATACAATTTAATTTAAGGCATATTTAACTCAAATTAAAATTAAATAATAAATACTAACCAGATCTTTTTCGTGCCGGAGTAAACCTCCTTCTCGGAACGGGTTTAAATACATCTCTATAAAGTGCATCCAAAGGTTCTTTAATTGGATATTCTACAGAAGTTGTTGATGGCTCAGATTCCTCAAGATGTTTAATTGACCGTGGTTCGATCTTATTTACAATAAAAACCCTTGAATCTCCGCTTGTACTTTCGGAAGTTATGGAGTTTTTATTTAGTTTTGAGGATGTACTTGTACCACTAACATAGCTAGAACTTGTACTGGTACTTATTTTTACAGAATTAACCTTAAATTAAATTAAATTAAATTAAAAATAATTAAACAACGTCACAACTATATTTAAATTAACGAAACTAAGTTAGTTAATTACTTCTGATAATGAAGTAGCCGTAGTAGAAGTAATTTCACTTGAACTAGTGATATTTCTTTGGTTAATTAGAGATAAATATCCCTTAAATATCTCTAAGAGATTATAAACTGCGGATGGATTTCTAGAAACTACATCTTCACCGGTAATATGAGACAGTGAAATGCTTAGAATATCCAAAGATAGTGTATCAATAATGGATTGAACATTATGAACTTCCTCTTCAATGTTTGAGGCATTTTTAATTAAATCTAAGTAATTAAATTTAAAAAATAGAAATTAATTATTTTAAATTCATTTTAAATGATTATTTAAATTAATTAATTAGTACCAGGAACATTGTAACCAAATATATTTCTAAAGAGATGTGAATAAAAAACGGGGTGTAGTTTGCTCAAAGATTGAATCCTGGGCCATTCTAATTGTCTTTTAATTATGAATTCGTTAACTAGTTCAACAACATCTTAAAATACAATTAAATTAATTATGGAATAATAAAATTTTAACTATTTTTGTTTACCAACCATTTTCAGTGGGTGTTGAGGTGGTTGAGATAAACGAGTTTAAAATATTGTTCATGTTGTCTCCCGTTTTTAATATAACACTTTAGAAAGTTTATCTCAAAACCATAACCTACTGCAAAAAAATTAATTTAAATTCCTTTACTATAATTAGTAAAATCATTTCCATAATATTAACATTTTTACATAACTTTAAAAGTAAAAAAAAAAAACTTGTGTATTAAAGTATTTAACCTCCTAAAAATATTACACGTATGTCTATAAATACATAGAAATATGTATATTATTTACATAACCATATAACCCACGCATATAGAAATACATTTAAATATTTATAATATATAACTTGTAGTATAGTTCTACAAACATGTATTAAAAAGTTTCTAACAACACGAACAAAAGCTTGTTTCGATTTTCAAAGTCATAATAAAACTTTCGCGGGTAATACCAAAAGTATTTCAACAAAAGTGTTTTCGAAGTTTTGTACCTCTACTAGCATAAGTATATTTTTCTCGTGTATATAATAAGTAGGGCATTCCCTCTAATGTTTTTGACAAAATCGGAAATCCTTATCTATCGCAAAGAGCAAAAAAAAAAAATAAGCTTCCCTCCTGTTAAAATTTTCCAGCCCAAAAATATGACGGGGAATTTGTCTAGCGTACTATTCAGTCTCGTTTAGTGAATAATAAAAGTGTATATATTAAATAAGAACGAGAATACAGCGCTCGGTATATATATAATTTTTCGTCCGCGTCGGAGGTCCGTAACCGAGTCTTTTTTCCCTTCCATGGAAAACGTTAATTAACTCTGGCGCTGCATTTTGAAACCAGTTACCCGTGTTGGTTTTTAAACAAAAAACAAGTCCAACACCACTATAAGACAGCCAGCCATAAGGCAGGCTAGGCTGGCTGAGCGTACAGCTTTTCTATCTATCTATTCTTTTTATTTTTTCAGTGTCCTACATGTAGCTGTAGATAGAGCCGCCGAGCGATGAGTGTGCAACGGCCCGCTACCTCCTGAAAACCAGATTTCGCGAATTTTAAGTTCCCGCCAAAAATAATTTTGGCGCAATTGCTAGAATAGTCCTTTTAGCGTAGTGGTAGAGAGTAGAGCCAGACCAATATAAGCCATCAATAAATGTAACAAAAAAACATCAAAAGATACTGGAAAATCCTCAAATATATAGATAAAAAACTGAAGATATAAATGTAGGTCGTAATAATTGGTGCCACATGTTTTTATATTTCTGATAAAACTATCAAATAATATTTATTTTAAACAATTTTTGCCTTGGGGGGGGGGTAAATTTATTGAAGGAAGACTATTATGGTTTTGAACCAAACTTGTTTTTCCTTTTGAAAGCCCCTTCAAATGGACTATCAGCTAACAACGCGACTCCCTTGTAAAATTTTACACGGCCAAAAGCCCTCTTTGCTGATAGTCTAAACCGGATACGTCCGACCCCTATCTTCCCCCCCCCGTACCCTAAGCAACCGAGTCTGACGCTGGCAGCGTACGTGAGCCTATTATACTTGTATGAGGGAAAATACAAGAATCTATAAAGTGCAAGAATATATGGTAGACGCCGAACACTACACTGGCTGGCGCACCTAGATCGACCGCTAAGATAGAAAATAGCGTAGGCTTACGAGCTAAAATAATTTCTGTTACTAAGGCGGGGGAAACCGAGCCTGTTTTATTCGGTTTATTCGAATTTCCGCTTTATTTTAGCGCCATTAATTGGCGCGGAAAGACGATATTGGGGGAATTTTTAAAGATTCTCTAGCGGACGACGCTAACAAAAAAAAAAGAAAAAAAAATAGCAGAGCTGCAACTCGCTCCCTTTTCCCCGTTTCTCGCTACATTAATCGAACTTTTTCCCCGCTGGGACTTTTACGCCCGTCATGTTTTTTTCCTCGGAAAAACGTCGGAGAGAGAGAGGTAGAGGGGCCGCGAGCTCGAAAGAAGGCTTCCCAGAGCGTGGCGGTTGGTTGGGGTCGTTCGTTCGTTTTCGCGTACCGAAAAAGCCTGTTTTTCGCGCGGCCCTATTCGCTAGATCCCGCCCCTATGCTCGGTCGATGATGTCGAGGTTCGAAACCCGGCACGGCGCCATCTAACGTCGAGGACTAGACTAGAAAACGTTTCATTGTCCTCTCTCTCGGAGAAAACGGAAGCCGGCTCTGACAGGGCCGCAGCAGCTAGAGCCGCGTACGCGAAACGCAGAGAGAAAACTATGGCCGAGTCGGGAGATAGTAGTTTGGCTTTTTTCACCAAGGCGGCTCCGAATCAGTGGAGTTACGTTTTATCCCTTTACAAAGACGTTTTAAGCCTAAAAGCGGCGCTCAGGACCAAGAAAGGAGGACCGGAAGAACTAATTAGACTCGATACTTGGTAAGTTTCGTCGTCGTAACTAGTAGAAAATCGAAAAACCTAACTAGAGACCCAAGGCCGTTCACCGTGGTCTCGGCTTTGTTCGCCAGATCGAGGGAACGGGCTTTTCTCTCGGCCGAACGCGCTACGCGACTGAGGGGATTCCAGACTCGCGAAAACATGCAGAAAAGACGGTCAAGTTTTGAACCTTTGGCGGGGGATATTAATTGAAAGTTCGCATCACGTGGTAATCAATAAGTGTCCTAGAGGCCAGCCACGTGTGGAGTGAGCGAGGGGGGGGGGCGGTCGATCTTTGTAGGCGTTTGCCACCACTCTCATCCATACTATAGCAATAATACCATTAACCCCCCTCCTTATTTTTTTAAGAGCTCGCCGACCTACCACTATAAACTTTGCTAGACGTTTTGGGGGGAAAAGAGGGGTTACTCCCATAAAAAAAACGAAAACATTATTAGCTAATGATAATCATCTCTTCAACGAATTGAAATTGTTCCAACAAATCGCTCAAGATTTGATAGGTTAAGGGACTTAGAGGGTTTGCCTTATCTATTCGCGGATCACGCTAGTTTTTACCCCTAAATAGACACTGTTAGACCCCAAACCGCGACTTATCCTTTATAGTAACAAATATATGTGAGAAGCTAGACGTCCATGTAGGCGGGCGTCCTGAAACGCCTATCTTATCTATAAAATCAAAATAAACACAAAGACCCAGACCCTAGCTATAGAAAGATCTCGGGACCCGAAGACGCCACCCCACATTTCAGTTGACATTGGTTTGGGGAACCCCTTTAAACACTTCAAGGTTCATGGGAGACAGACCAATCTTTGGAAACTTCTGATAGTTATAGGGAGCTAACAACTGGCTAGGGGGAAGAGATAGTCTGACGTCACGCAGCCCCTCTCTGGTTGGCATTTTTGCGCGTAGAATACTGTTTCCAACCGTTAGGGGGGATGAAACTCCAGTAAGAGATAGAAGGGTGTGACGTTTCAGGGTCAGAACTGTTAGCACCCTATAGTTAGAAACAACCCACATGTACCAACTAGTCTAAATTAAATTTTAGCCAATCAGTGTCTCTTCTTTCTTTATAACAGTATGTAATTCATCATTTTTCTAATCCAATTAGGTATCAGGAACAATTACCCAAACAAATCCATGCAAGAAAAGACCCTCTCTTAACTCATGAAGAATTAGTCCAAATCATGAAATGGAAACTCATGGTAAAAACCAAAAACCTTTTGGGGGACAAAGACAATGGAAAAATCTAAGGGATCAAATAACACCCTAGGGGCTTCTTGCAATTGCTCTTAGTTTTTGATCCCTGGGGATTATAACAATTAAGCAAATTGGTACACATTGGGAAAACTGATCCGTTTTTCTTTTTCGCAATTCAATTGATTTGGCAGCGTGGAAAATTCCGCCCCCGTTTGATTGATTTAGTGAAAATCAACACGGAAAGGGCTGTCAAAGAAGCAACCAAAAAAGCCTTCAAAAAAATTCCAAATATTTCCAGCGCCATTTCGGCATTAACAACCTTGAAAGGAATTGGTCCAGCTACCGCATCAGGTAAAATAGACATAGTGTTTTATGAATAATTTCATTCTAACAAATTCATTCTCTATTCTAGCTGTTTTGGCTGCCGGTTTTCCAGAGCACGCCCCTTACATGGCTGATGAAAGCATGTTAGCCACACCGGGTATCGAAGCCACTGACTACACTTTAGTAGAGTACCTCAATTACGCTGAACAGATTCAAGCTTGTTGCAAAAGACTCCAGAAACGGGGTAAAGTAGACCTTATAGGTCAAATCGTAATTTCCAATTGGAACATTGGTAAGATTTGAAATCCTAACTATTTTTTTTGGACTGATAGATCCGGAAGCGAAATGGACTCCCCATAAGGTGGAATTGACTTTATGGACTCATTACATTGCTCGCGATATGAAACCAGCCTTATTGGACAGTATGCCAGCACCTGTTCTTAAAGATAACAGCGAGTCTGACTCGGAAAACAGCCAGGATGGTCCCCCAGTACAAGCTCCGACCACCCCTAATGGTAATAGTCAAGGTCACAAAGACAAAGAAGGAAGTAATGGCGCGGGACCCAAAGCTAAAATTTTAAATGACGAAGCCGAATCCAGCAATTCGTCCCTTGATAAAATTGAAGCTAGTGACGAATCCAGTCAAGATAGCTCCTCGACAAAAGCACCACCCATTATTAAATCGGTGGACAATAACAACAGTGACGAACTACAAGAGCCACCCAACAAGAAAATATGTGTTTGACTAACAAAAACACTCCTCGCGCCGCGTATCTACATTTGCTAATAATTAATTAATTATGAAGGTCATTATCCAATTTTGTTACTTTGTATTTTTTTTTTTTTCCATCACCAAGTTATCTATTCTCATATCTTTTTTTTTTTTTTTTTTTTGGCAAACCCATGTTATAATTTTATCCCATTATGTGTAAAAGTGAAATGCACACTCGGTAGCACACACTTATGGATCAGCCATCCATATTAGGTTTTTTTATAAAGATGGCTTATTAATATCATTTAATAAATTTGAATAATTGTTTTGGTAATCAGATCTAACGATGTATTAATTAATTAATTATTTTAATAATGATTTGTTATTGAATTTGATTCTTTTTTGCCTACTCTTTGTGGGTTTTTCTATCTCAGGGAAGCCTTTGATTTTTTTTTTTTGGGGAAAAATAAAAGAACTAGGCCTAATAGTTCTTTTAATAGAACTTTCATAAAAAAGAAATATACTAATTGAACTCTTACTGCAAAATTCATGATGAGTGAGAAACCAACAACAAACTTAATTGCTAACTATTGTGCGTTTCACATTTTCGGTAGGAAAAAAAAAATTATGAAAAAAAAAAATACATAACATAATCTAAGACAAATAAATAAAAAAGGTGTAACAAGTTTTAAAATATTTACTTTTTTGTATAATTTGTAAAATTTCTTTTTTTTTGGAATTAAATTACTCAAAAGGTAATGTGTCTTTCTAATTACTTTGCATAATGATTTAAAATTTTTCCATGTGATCAATAGGGACTTGGCAATTCGGGCTTAACTCCGCCCCCAGCGCCATAGGGACTTGGCAGCACTACGTCATGCAACATCAGGCTACCTTCCACTAGTGCTAAAAAACATACCAGGAGGAGGGGCTTATATAGCTTTCATTCTGTTAAAAAACATACCATAATGGCGCTGGGGGCGGAGTTAAGCCCGAATTGCCAAGTCCCTATTATGGTATGTTTTTTTAACAGAATGAAAGCTATATAAGCCCCTCCTTCCTGGTAGCACTAGCCTGACGTTGTATGACGTAGTACTGCCAAGTCCCTATTAAGAACTCATAAACCTAAGTAAGTTTAGGTGTGAGAGTGACAGTTGAAGAAGAATTTTGAACATAATCATAATCAAATTACAACCTGGTTGAAGTAAGTACCATAGTTTGTCTAACCTGTCTAGGCTATATTTTACCTACATATTGGTTCACTAATTAAAGTAATTATTACTTAAGATGGAGGTTCTAGTCATGTTTTATTATGCATAAATTTAATAGTGGGTTCATAATAAATAAATGGTTGCCCTCTTCTCCACTACCCAGACCCAAAAAGTCAATCGGAGCATGCCCGCAGCCCAGTTTCCTAACGTAATGATTATGAACAACACATGTCAGAAGAAAAAAATCTTAGCCAAGGCTTAACGGGTCGCGACCCCCGCGCGTTAATATCAATAAAAATCTATTCAATATCCGGATAAACAATAAGAATACTAATTAAACTTACAAATACGTCGTCCATTCAATCAAATTTCGTATCCACATGGCTTCGGTAATTAAGTTTAAATAGAACATCGGAGTTAATTTGAATACAAAAAAGAGGCGTTAAGTATTTAATCCGTTATCTTCTCCCCGTGCCGCGAACCACTAAATCCCCAAAAGAGCCAAAATACTCTTCAAGTTCATTTCATAGATATCTTAAACATATTAGATATCTTTTACTTTTTGAAAAAAAAAAATCAATATCAAAGGCGAAAGTGGACAACTCAGCGAGGCCGATATCGATATTTTGGGTTTGGTCTTGTTCATAAATTTTCTACATTAGTATACTACTGTATGTAGTTTGTATATCCATGTATTCACGCCAAAAAGAAATGGTGGCATTTTTCAAAATAGCCGTTGTGGCGTCTCATCGGGAATACACAGTAGAAGTAGCTGTACGTTCGTCCCATTGCAAGGCGTTACGAAAGCCGTGGGTCTACCTTTACATATGGAATCTTTGGGTTGAAATGAACTGTAATTTTGAGGAGAGGTATTAGGAAATGTCACGCCCCGCTCGGGATTACTTAAACACCGATTGGTTATTACGACAATGACGTTTATTTCCCCATGCTCCTTGCATTTATGAAAGAAAGAAAAAAAGATTTAGGCGCTGCGGGGGTTGTTACTCTCTGTTCACAACACTCAAGGCTAGATTTGGTCAGACTCAGAGAGACATAAGCCGTTGGTTCACTCCCGTTATTTTCAAAATTAGTTTTTCTTTTAAAGCTTGTGTAAAAAGGTGTTGAAAATACAGTAAATATTATCCAAAAAATGCCATTGTTCTCTAGTAAATTTTCACTTAAAAAAACTCCTCCGAGGAAAACGGCGTCTCTTTCAACCGTAAGAAGGGAGCTGGAGGCGAATCAAGAGTTTGGCATCGAATACGGGGACATTAAATTACATTTGGGCGATCAAGAGTGCGTTTTCGAGAATGGGCAATGGATCGTCGGTAAGGAGACGATATATTCTCGGTGCGCTCGGAATTTTTCCCCATAGGGTGTATGAACAGGGGGCCGGAAGTGGGGTTAAAGACGGGGGTAAAATTCGGGCTGCAACCGTCGGTACGGATGAAAGCAGACTGGGAGAGAAGGAAAATCAATGGAGTAACCTCTATGCCTCTATCTTCCCCTCGCAACCGTCCGTCCAGGTTGATAACCTTCACTGAAAGAAAAGGGGGAGCCAATAGCCTGCCAACCGTCGCTCTCAGCCTAGCACCCTGTTCAGTTCACGCTCTTGTACAGACACTAGGCAGGCAGGCTGCTGGCTGGCTTACCCTCATGGCCTCCTATCTCTCTCAGACTCTCTCTTTCCTAGCTTCGGATAAATTAGGTCTATTTTCGTTTCACCCGCGTCAGCTGGCAACCGTTCGCACAAGGACTTGGCCAAGTTGAAAAAACAAAATCAACAATTAATCGATGAAAATAATTCACTTAAAATGAAAGTCGAATTACTGCTCGATATGGTTAGTGTAATCTCGTGGTTAAATGAGACAATTTCGGTTTAATTAAAAGTAATTAAAAACAATCGTTCTTTAGCTAGCGGAAACGACAGCGGAGTTCCATCAACAGGAAGTAGAGTTAGAGGAAGTTAGGAAAAAGTTACAACAAAGAAGATAGTCGAAGAAGAATAAATATAAGCCTAATTATTATGTATATAATTGATTAAAATGAAATAAATTCTTTTGAAACTTAATAATTTTTAAACGTGTCATTTGGTGTAATGTAAATGGTAATTTACATTCTATTAAAATGATTGGTATAGTGACGACATAAACAGTATATCTAGGGCTGTATAGCATCAGGATACCAAGTAATAACAGTGTTTTCCTTTAGATTAGTAGCCCCAACATCGAGTTTCAGAGTCTAAATTAATATTTAATTGTTAGTATTGGGCTTAATTAGTAATACCTTCTATTACTAGTATTAAAAAGGAGCTAATCACTTAATTTCATAAGTATTCTGAATAATAATTACTGTAAACGCGATATGTACAGATTATTATTTAGTGATTAGCCCCTCGGGTATTGGTTAGTGTAAATAGAAAAGTTCGGACTGTACAAAAAAGAATAGTTTGAAATATTCGTGTACTAACCCTCTTCCGAGTGTCGTAGTTCGAATGCAACCTCAACATTTTGTTATCGATTTGGGCGTAGGATACGGGTCCGTCTATTCCCATAACTATAATGTGGTCTAGAATCATCGGGGATGGTTCACTATCCTTTAATACTTTAATATTCAAAGTGTTCTGTGAGGAGAGACGGAGCGAAAACGATGACTTTTAAATATCTATATACTTTCCTTGCCAAATATTTATGCGAAATCAAAACACTCACGTTTGCCACTTCGAACGAAATCAAATTATATTGGTTGTCGCCGATGGGATCTGCGAATAATAGAAACGAGAAGAAATTAAAATTAGTTGCTAAAATAATGTAGATTAATTTAAAAACGGAATTTGGAAGAACTATTTTATTTACCAATAGAATCTCCATCGTCCCAATAAAGATCGCCTTGGGCTTGTCCGTTTTCATCCAAAGCAATCAACAAATGGAAGGGATTCTTGCGACTAGAAATTTAAAAAAAAATTTATAACCCAATTAAATTTTGAAGCAAACTTGAAATACAATAAAACAAATACCTACCTTTCAACAATTCTAGTCGCCGGAACTTGAGCGGGAATAACATTCCCTCCTTTTAGCAAAAGGGGGATATGATCAACTGGCGCGTCAAACGTCATGTCACTTCCTTGACTGACGATTTGTTCCAGAGTGTAATAATCATACCACACTCCTTTCGGGATGTAGGAGGTCACATTCACTTTGCCCTGTACTTAAATAATTTAGTATTTAGTTGTTTCGAAGTAATGTTACTTAAACCTACTTGTTCCAAAACCGGGATAACAAGTAGAGATTTTCCCCATAAGAATGAGTTTTTGATTTTGTATGTTTGAGGATTATTTGGGTATCTATGTACGGTATAAATTTTACCATAACATCCTTTATCTTGTCATAAACCACGACTTACTCGAAGACCAGCGACCTGATTGTCGGCACACCATCAATGTGGCTATGGTACAAGAGAGTGTACAGATGGGGCAGGAGGTAGTATCGTATATGGTAGACCTTCTTGTGCAACGCTACCATTTCCGGTCCCATGAAGGCCGGGTCTTGTTCCTAGAAAGCAATTAGCTTCAAAATTAAAGACGCGAGTCAGACTTTCGAGGCAATCTTACGATGGTGTCGAAATCATTGTGATTCCTAGAGAATGGGTAGAAAGCACCGAGTTCCGTCCATCTTTGACACAATTCGAACGTAGTGTTACCAGCAAATCCACAAATGTCCGAACCGACCATCGGTATACCGTACATATTGAAGGTGATCATTCCTGTGACGCAATATTTATCTTAGCAACAATTTGACTAAATAGGAAATGGTTACGTACGTTCAACAGAATCTTCAAGGTATTCCCAACGTGACAATACGTCTCCTAACCAATGAGCTCCATATTTTCCGTATCCAGGGAAGGTGGATCTTGATAGAATGAACGGTCTTCTTTTGAGGATTTGAGTCATGGCTCTAAAAATACGAGACACTGCTTGAGAGTCTCATCAAGGAGCAGCATTAAGATATGTCTAACTAGTACTTATTGGTGGCAATGCCCTCTTGCAACCCGTAGAGATTATGAGCATAGTAATGATCCCCGATGAACTGTTTGGCGCTCAAACAAATGGAACCGTTGTACAACATGTCTTTACCAGGGACAAACGGAGGATGATCTAATGTATTTTCAGCAGGACAACCTGTAAGGGAACCGTTAGCGAAACCAAATGGCTCGTTCATGTCCTAATTACGAAAACGTTTGTTAGAATTATGGGTGCGTTTCTCTTATAGCTTGCCGACTTACAATCCAAGCCCCATCATAATCAATTTCATAGTGAAATCTTTCGAACTGCCTGATCCAATAACCTTCGGTTTTAGGATTGGAAAAGTCTGGGTAGATAGTTACTGGTTGCCATACCTGTCCAGTTAAATAGGTTCTGAATGTAACAAATATATTGTAACAACTACGGAAGACGTACACGAAATTCAAGTATTTCTCCTTTGTAATCCTTAATCAAGATGTCAAGATCTCTAGCTTCATCTGATGGTGCATAAGCGCCGGGAGTCGAATTTCCGTCTAAGCCCGGATCCTAAAAATCGATATTACAAAATTTTATCTTTAATTGCACCTGAGTTGTTTGCGTCAAGACCTACGTGAATCATCATGTAATGCATGCCTTCATCGTGAATATCTTTGACCAATTCTGGTAACCCGGCGTATCTGACACGATCGTAGGTAAAACACTTACGATCCTCCATGTAATCAATGTCATTCCATTGTGTTTCCTTCAAACATAAAGGTTCCATTGAAAAGTTTAAAAACACACCTTCAACGACCAAAACGTACGAAGTACAACCCAGCGTCCACGTTACGTTTCCAAGCTTTTCTGGTTTCTTCGGTGCTGTTGTATTGGTACCGGCATAAATGGAAACCAAGAGACCAATAGGGTGGCAGGAAAGGTCGCCCAATGACGCTAGTATACTGAGAAATCACCGAATCAGAGTTCGGTCCCAAAAATATGAAAAAGTCGAAAATGCCACCAATGGGTCTAAAGGTTATTTGTTCACTTTCGTACGCAGTTATCTCTAAAAAAATAAGAGGTTAAAGATCATATAAAGGAAGTTATTAGACACGACGCGAAACACTGACCCATAGCGTTACTGTTCAGTAAAAACACTCCGTGTGATTGTTTAGTTTTTTCAATGTTCAGGAAAAATGGATGTGATCCGTATAAATTTAAATAAGGGTAGCCCTAAAGCAATATTCGATTAGAGAAAATACCATCATTAGTTAGTTGGTGCACTAACCGCTCTGACCAGTTCTCCTCTGTTGTAAAGAACATATCTTTGTTTCTTTCCCCCGCGCATTGTTCCAGTACCGGTTGAATGTTCTCCAATTCCAGACAAGTACTTGGTCGACAAACGTGTGGAAATTTCCAAAAACTGATCCGATAAAACCAGAGCGCCGACGCTTGTATCAAAACTGTATATTATCAACAAGAATTAATTCAATCACATCTGTCAAATCGTGAAAAACATTAGAAGACTTACATAGTTTCATTCGTCGATTTTCTGGTCACTTTGATGGACAGTGGTTTGTCACCCATAGACACCTCGTAGTTGAGAGACGCATTCTTACCAATTGGTGGGAATCTCGGGATAACAGGAACCGGTGGTTCGAACCTTTTCGTGTCATTATCAGTAATCTGAGAACATAACACGAATTTAACTGTGTTTAACATTCCCATCATTTAATAAAGAATTTACCCTAATTCTAAGAATGTCCTTGGTCAAATACTGCACGGTAACTCTAAGGGTTTTAGCGTCCCCTTTGAAACCGGATGGGGTTGTCAAAGTGGAGGTGGCTTCCAATCCATTGTCATGTTTTTCAGTTAAGGTTCTCGTGTACGACTGGTACACTGGCGGATAGTAACAAGACGGTACTTGAAGATTGTCCTTGGAAGGAGTCCAGCAACATTTTTTGGCCACGCAGTCCTTCTCCTGCGGATCATCCTGAGCCGGTAGACAATCTATTCTATCAGCGTCTTGGATGTTCGCGCAGACGTTATCTTGGGCATTGACGAACGGCACGAGAAAGCCACAAAGGGCCAACACGATGAGGACTTTCATAACTTCTCTGATCAGTTTCATATGTTGAAATGCAGCGATGTAGATGTGATAAACGCGGGAATATTTAACCTCGGCCTTGACAAAAGTTTCTACTAGAGATAAACTTCTAAGCGTACGTAGAATCGAAAATAACTTATTTACTCGGCTAAAAACAAGTTCATATACGGTAAGGTATTAGAAGATGTACGCTAAGCTAGGGAGCACCTGTTTCGGAGCAATTGGAAGTTTCATGACGCGTTGACGCCCCTCGTATCAGTTTTATTTACTGGAATAACGCGAAAATTCGACCTTGACCTTGACTAACGTTTATATCAGACAATAGAACGCTTTAGCTCAGGAGACCGAAGCCTTCCGGGATTGACAATGGCAAGAAAGTAATAAGTAGCAAAAAATATTATCGTGGCTTTTTCTGAAGTGCGTCTTTAATAAAAATAAAAGATAACTATACTCAAACCCTTCTTTTATACTCTTCTACATCAAGTTCCACGTTATCACTGAACAAGTGAACATTGCTTCATTTGCATCTCTTCACTTCGTCAAAAACAATTTGAGATAAAAGGAAAACAAAGATATCGATTTTTTTCTTTTAATTATGAAGCAATTATCAAGAAAAAACCCTATATCCATTGTTATTGTTATTTTCATAAAACTTAGGGTAGATAAATAATATGTAAACCAAAGCATTTCTGGCGAACCATTGTTATAGACTTAAGATTAACGGTGACCTTGTGCGCGAAACTAAAAACTTATTCCTCAACAACATTTATTAGGCCTACCAATAATGGCTTTAATGTATAAAGTAAACAACTTTACCATTCTTGTTTTCACGAGTATCTCAATCTCTAGGTTTCTAGAGAAAAATAAATGAACTCTCCAGTAAATACACTTAATTATTGCATATAATATTGATTAAAATAAAATTGAGTTTATTTCAATCTTAATATTTTTAAATGGTAATTTATAATACATTTAAATGATTAGTGCGCGATGTTATTAAAATATAATATTATATAGTAAAATCCTACATCCCTGGTGGTGTAACATCAGGATCCCAAGAAATAACAGTGTCTTCCTTCAGGTCGGTTCTCAATGCATCGAGTTTCAGAGTCTAAATTGATATTTAAGTGTTAGTATTGAGCCTAATTACTAATATTAAAGAGGAGCTAATCGCTTAAATTCAGAAGTAATATGAATATTAAGTGGATGTACAGATTATTATTTGGTGATTAGCCCCTCGTGAAATGGTTAGTAAAAATAGCACAGTTCGGACTGCCCAAAAAAAGAATAGTTTGAAATATTTGTGTACGAACCCTCTTCTTAGAGTCGTAGTTCGAATGCAACCTCAACATTTTGTTATCGATTCGGGCGTAGGATACGGGTCCGTCTACTCCCATAACTATAATGTGGTCTAGAATCATCGGGGATGGTTCACTATCCTTTAATACTTTAATATTCAAAGTGTTCTGTGAGGAGAGACGGAGCGAAAACGATGACTTTTAAATATCTATATACTTTCCTTGCCAAATATTTATGCGAAATCAAAACACTCACGTTCGCCACTTTGAAAGTAATAAAATTATACTTGTTGTCGCCGATGGGATCTGCGAATAATAGCAATTAAAATTAGTTTCTAAAATAATGTACATTAAGAAAGAACTATTTGATTTACCAATAGAATCTCCATCGTCCCAATAAAGGTCGCCTTGGGCTTGTCCGTTTTCATCCAAAGCAATCAACAAATGGAAGGGATTCTTGCGACTAGGAATTTAAAAAATTAATAACATAATTAAATTTAGAAGCAGACATGAAATACAATAAAACAAATACCTTTCAACGATTCTAGTCGCCGGAACTTGAGCGGGAATAACATTGCCTCCTTTTATTAAAAGGGGGATATGATCAACTGGCGCGTCAAACGTCATGTCACTTCCTTGACTGACGATTTGTTCCTGAGTGTAATAATCATACCACACTCCTTTCGGGATGTAGGAGGTTACATTCACTTTGCCCTGTATTGTTGAAGTAATTAGTTATAGTTCTTTCAAACCAGTGGATAATTGAAACCTACTTGTTCCAAAACGGGGATAACAAGTAGAGATTTTCCCCACAGGAAAGAGTTCGTTATTTCATACGTATTGAGATCATTTGGGTAGCTAAGTATAAAAGTTTTAAGTTGATGCATTTCATCTCATCAATTAAAGATCTAAATATGACTCACTCGAATACGAGTGACCTGATTGTTGGGACACCATGAACGTGACTATGGTACAAGAGAGTGTACAGATGGGGTAGCAGGTAGTAACGTATCTGAAAGACCTTCTTTTGTAACGCCACCATGTCCGGTCCCATGCCCACCGGGTCTTGTTCCTATAGAAACAATTAGTTTCAAAAAAAAAAAAAAAAAAAAAAACTTCCCCATAGGCTTTAGAAAAAATCTTACGATGGTGTTGAAATCATTGTGGTTCCTAGAGAATGGGTAGAAAGCACCGAGTTCCGTCCATCTTTGACACATTTCATAGGTAGTGTTTCCAGTAAATCCACAAATGTCCGAACCGACCATCGGTATACCGTACATGTTAAAGGTGATCATTCCTGTGACGTGAGAGTTATTTTAGCAATAATTCGGTTAAATAGGAAATGCTTACGTACTTTCAACAGAATCTTCAAGGTATTCCCAACGTGACAATACGTCTCCTAACCAATGAGCTCCATATTTCCCGTATCCTGGGAAGGTGGACCGCGATAAAATGAATGATCTTTTCTTGAGAACTTGAGTCATGGCTCTGAAATTACAAGACAATAGTTGAAAATCTCATCAGGGAGTCGGTAGCATTAGAACAATTACTTGTTAGTGGCAATGCCCTCTTGGAACCCGTAGAAGTTATGAGCGTAGTAATGATCGCCGATATATTGTTTGGCACTCATGCAAATGGAATTGTTGTACAAGAGGTCTTTACCGGGGACAAACGGAGGATGGTCTAATGTATTTTCAGCTGGACAACCTGTAAGGGAACCGTTAACGAAACCGGATGGCTCGTTCATATCCTAGTTATACGAAAACGTTTGTTAAATTTATCATTGCATGTTTTGTATCGATGACTTACGATCCATGCCCCGTCATAATCGATTTCATCGTGAAACCTCTTGAACTGTCTGACCCAATAATCTTCGGCTTTGGGATTGGAAAAGTCCGGGAACACAGTTACTGGTTGCCATACCTGTCCAGATGAAATGGCTTTTAATGTAACAATCTGATTGCAACAAATACGGAAGACATACAAGAAATTTAAGTATGTCTCCTTTGTAGTCCTTAATCAAGATGTCAAGTTTTTTAGCTTCATCTGATGGTGCATAAACGCCGGGAACAGTGTCTCCGTCTAGACCTGGGTCCTAAAAATCAACATAATTTGATCTTTAATTGCACCTGGATTATTTCTGTTGAAACCTACGTGAATCATCATGTAATGCATCCCTTCATCGTGAATATCTTTGACCAATTCAGGTAAACCGGCGTATCTGACACGATCGTAGGTAAAACACTTTCGATCCTCCATGTAATCAATGTCACTCCATTGACCTTCCTTCAATTACAAAGGTTCCATTGAAAGGTTTAAAACGTGCACACCTCCAATGACGAACACTTACGAAATATATCCCCGCGTCCACGTTACGTTTCCAAATTCTTCTGGTTTCTTTGGTGGTGTTGTATTGGTAACGGCATAAATGGTAACCAAGAGACCAATAGGGTGGTAGGAAAGGCCGTCCAATGACGCTAGTATACTGAGAAATAACCGAATCGAAGTCCGGTCCCAAAAATATGAAAAAGTCGAAAATGCCACCAATGGGTCTAAAGGTTATTTGTTCACTTTCGTATGTAGTTATCTCTAAAAATATAATAGGTTAAAAATCGTATAAAGGAAGTTATTAGACACGACGCGAAACACTAACCCATAGCGTTACTGTTCAGTAAAAACACTCCGTGCGATTGTTTAGTTTTTTCAATGTTCAGGAAAAATGGATGTGATCCGTATAAATTTAAACCAGGATGACCCTAATGCAATTTCCGATTACGAACATTATATCATCATGAGCAAATATAAAAGAGTCTGTTGACACACTCACGGCTCTAACTAATTCTCCCCTGTTGAAAAGGGGATATCTTTGTTTCTTTCCCCCGCGCATGGTACCAGTACCGGTCGCATGTTCTCCAATTCCATACAAGTACTTGGTCGACAAACGTGTGGAAATTTCCAAGAACTGATCCGATAAAGCCAACGTACCGACGCTCGTATCAAAACTGTATATTATCAACAAGAATAATTTCTATTACGTCCATTGCAAAGTCTACGAACACGTGATCGGCAGGTGTATTGCACTAGTGTGGCTTAGTCATTTGTTTTTCTCGCGGCAGCCATATTGACAGTAAATATAAATTCGAAAATCATTAAATCAAAGACTTACATAGTTTCACCCGTCGATTTTCTGGTCACTTTGATGGACAGTGGTTTGTCACCAATAGATACCTCGTAGTTGAGAGACGCATTCTTACCAATTGGTGGGAATCTCGGGATAACAGGAACCGGGGGTTCGAATCTTTTCGTGTCTTTATCAGTAATCTGAGCAAACGACACGAATTAAACCGTGTTGAACATTCCCTCAATCATCCCCATCATATAAATTTACCCTAATTCGAAGAATGTCCTTGGTCAAATACTGCACGGCAACTCTAAGGGTTTTAGCGTCCCCTTTGAAACCGGATGGAGTTGTCAAAATAGAAGTGGCTTCGAATCCAGTTTGGTGATTGCTTTTTAAGTAGGTCCTGTAAGACTGGTACGCCGGCGGATAGTAACAAGACGGTACTTGGAGATTGTCCTTGGAAGGAGTCCAGCAACATTTTTTGGCGACGCAATCCTTTTCTTGCGGATCATCCTGGGCCGGTAGACAATCTATTCTATCAGCTTCTTGGATGTTCGCGCAGACGTTTTGGGCATTGGCGATCGCCACGAGAAAGCCACAAAGGGCCAAGACGATGAGGACTTTCATAACTTCCCTGATCTGCTTCACCTGTTAGAATGCAACAATGTAGAGGCGCAGGGATATTTAACCTTGGCCTTGACTAAATTTTCTATAAGAGACAACAGAACTCTAAGGAGATCGAAGCCCTCTATGATTTGACTAGCGGGACTTCGAATTAAAATGCCTTTCCTTACCTTTTAAGCGTAAAATCTGAAACAACTTTTCACGCTTAAAAACAAGTTCATGTACGGTAAAGCATTAGAAAAGGTAGGCTAAACTAGGGAGCACCTGTTTTATACCTAGCTGTATGGCGTGAATTCACCTTTTTCCCAGTTGGTATAACTAGGATGATAGTTTCTATCCTCTTTTATCATAAACTGCTCAACATCAAGGTGAAATTTGCGATACGTATGTAGGCCTATATGTATAAACAAAAAACGTACCCGTTGGTGTTTTCTGTTTGGCAAACGAGAGATTATCGTGTATGGGAACCCTTCCTCTTGAGCCTAAAATATTTTTCCGACTTGGTTAAAGAGTGCGCAGTGTTTCCTTAAAATAAAAGGTAGTTATGGTCTAGCCCGTCTTTTATAGCCCTTTATACTATAGCCATTTCAACGTAATCTGATGTTGCTTCACGTGTATATCTTCATTCTGTCGAAAGTAATTTTAGATAAAAAATGAAACGTAGATATCGATATTTCTTTTAATCATTAAGACGAACCCATATACCTCTTTCATCAATTGTTTTTGTTTTTTCCATCACACTCATAGATATTTGAAGATAATCTATGACCTCGAAACTGTATATTCTACTATAACTTTTCATCTCCTGAAGACTCAGAAATGGGAATTTTTGGTCAGGCGAGATTTTAAGTGTTTTGCGACAATCTGGGATTTCAAAATAACTTAAGTATTTGCGTCGTAAGGAATTTACTATCTTGTACAGATATAATCGGCTGATGTTCCATTTAAAGAGGTTTTAGAGGTTGGTTACTAAAAACAATTGATAATATGGTGATGGGTTGGTTCAGGGTGTGGATATGAAAACCTACATATTTATCAGCGACACACTTCCTAGAAACCTAATGAACGTGTCGATTCTTTAAAATTCAAATTGGCAAATCAAAATCATGAATATAAAGAGCTCTGGGTGATGTACAAAATTAAAATTTTATAAACACTCTCAAAAGCTTTTCCCCTTTAAACATTATCTCTTATCTCTGGTTGATGTTTTAGATGTAATTCATAAACGTTGGCCATTATTAAAATTTAGTTTAAGTTGAGCAACGCAATTTTTACAGGCAAAGCTCTAGCAAAAGTTAATAATACATCTACAAGTGTACAGAGCTACAGGCTAGTTTATGAAAGCATGCTAAAGATCTTTTTGATTTTCGCGGCACTGTAGTACATTTTTCCGCCACAGGGATCGCTCAAAGATTAAAAATAACAAACAAACATGGCGGTTTCGTAAGCGGAGAAGAGTGGATAGATAGGTGTTTAGGTTTTTTGCGCTAAATATCAGAAAAACAAGGCTGAAATTGGTCTAGTAGTGCACTTTTAAAGAGCTACTTAATTACGAAGGAGTAGGCCAGTTTTGTTCTCGCAGATTTCCCCAAATTTGCTTCTATAATATAAAAATTGACCTAAGCCTTGGATAACACAATGCCTGCCTATGAGCTATCTTTGATATTGAAAATAATGCAGAGGGTAAGCCGCGTCTAATTTAAACTAGATTAAATATAACTAATAATAATTACACGAATATTATAATTAGCCCGAAGCTAAAGCTACTCTGAAACGCGCGGGAGAAGCCATTTTAACGCGAAATGGAATTATTAGAAAGATTGAAAATTTGGGAACTAAATTTTTGCCTTTTCCAATTAGAGCTCATGATAATAATCATGAAGAGGGGAGGTAATTAATTAATTTAAAATTAAGTTTTAATAAATTTTAAATACCTTTATTATCATCTCCTGCAGTTACTTCCTGATTCATTTTGAAAGTTCACCAAAGATTCTTTCTGATTTAACTGATCATTGTAAAAGAGACATTGATATTATTAAACCTCATATTATAAGCAAAGAAACATTTAATTACCATCCTCCTAAGTCTTGTAGCTTAGAGGAGGAACTATTACCACCAGCTTTAAGACCTAGTGTAAAAGAATTGCTGAAACAAAGTAAAAGAAGACGTAGTGCTTACAAAATAAATTAAATAAAATAAAATAAATGTACTAATTAGAATTTGTAATAAATTTATTGATTGTATTGCGACATATTCTCTTTCTATATCAATTAATTATTTATAAATTCTTACAATGCGCACGCAACCTTACCTAAAAAATTTCTCATCATATGATTTCATTTCAAAAAGATATTAGGCCTATTCTTGGTTTTGGTTTTGGTTTTGGTTTTTAATTTCTAAAAATTAAGGGGTATTAATTAATTAATTAATTTTGGTCCTTACTGGTCCCTTTCCATTAACATAATTTAATTTAATCTAACTAAAAAAATACAACAGAATATTATGAACTTAATTTCTGAATTTAGAAAAATTTGAATTACAAAAATAGGCTTATTTCTTTTGACCATTGTACAAAAAAAAAAAAATAAATGGAACAGATGCTGGATTAACTCTTTGAACACAAACCAAGCCACAAAATATTAACATTTAAAGTTTTAAACACAATTTTTTGGCCCCAATAATTCTTTATCAAATAATAATAATAAATTTAAAAGATGGTGAAAAAAATAAGGAATTTTTTTTAAAGAACATTTTGGCTCCATTTACAGGAATATTTTTTTGTGAATAATTTGTAATCCAATTTGTTCACATGTGTCTCGTGTTGCCAAAATTAATGCCACTCGCATTAGCCCCTGTATTTGTTCCACTTTGAAGGCCAATGATGGTTTGTCCCGCTTTTAGCTGTTCCTCAGTAAAATGACGAATGTTTTGGTCAGCCTCTTTTGGACCTAAAGACCTTACTCCAAATTTGGAAGCCTAAATTTACCCATATTATAGTTAATACCAATTTAATTAAACTCAAATGTATTAATTATTAAATGACAATGTTAAATAAATGCCAATTTTCGTTAATAAAATTTAATTAAGGTTTTAAAGTGATTAATTAAACAAATTTCAAAATTAAAACCGCCAGCCTGTAAGTTGGCTTCCCTTTAAACACTGATGCAGACTTTACAACAAACCTACAGGGGGCGTGACCCGTCAATTTTAAGCGAGGGGCTAATCACTTATTTTTGTTGTTAGTGTCAAAAAAAAACATTGGCATTTACCAATTAACCTTATTCCTGATCAGCGCCACCTACCCGTAGCGGCGACTTTGAGGACTACTGTAATCGGCAAGCCAATCAGATGTCGCTAAAATCTGGTGACGTCACTGACGGGCACTCTCGGGGGTCTTACCAAAAATGACGTCACCAGATTTTAGCGACATCTGATTGGCTTGCCGTTTACAGTATTTCTCAAAGTCACCGCTATGGGTAGGTGGCGCTGATCAGGAATAAGGCTAATTGTCATTTTCTTTCAAGATTTAGAATTGTTAGTCAATAAAAAACATCAAAATACTTTTCGGGCTAGGGATTGAATGCAAATACAAACGGAGTTGAGATTCTGACTTTCCCATAAATCAACAGTTTGAAAAGTCTCTTCAGCGGGAACACCCAATTCCTTGGCTTTCTCCAAAAATAGGTTAATATTTTCCATGCACTTGAACGCCATGGTAGTTTTGTTTATCTTTTTATCAGGGATCATGCCTGGTTGCAATGAGTTAATTAACCTTAAAAACACGAGAAAGAGAAGGAAATACTTTTCCATCAAACATTCTCTCAAAACGCGGTCCGGTTTCCCCATAGGGTGGACCCGACCGTGGACTAGTGTGGTGGTCAATGACCCTTTGGGGAAGGGAAGTAACCGCGAGATACTGAGGTCCCCTATGGGCGCCAAGGCCCGCCCCTATGACACGGAAATCCACCCCTTGTTGTCCCCTTTAAGTATTTCAAAGTGTTACTACCTGCAAAGAACAGTTCCATCTTTTAACTGTTTGTGGAAATTATCCATACTGCCATCAGTATCAAGTTCAATTCCGGTAACTTCTTGAACCCAATTTAACATTTCAGCAGCCAAAACTTGATCATATTTGGCTTGAATCTGCATTTTTATATATTTGGAATTGGAACTATTAAAAAATATAGACTACGCGTAGACCTATAGCATATAACGTTAAAATTTTTATCTCTGATCAGACTAAATCAAGTGCTTCTTAAATATTTAAGTACTTGTCAATATCATTGGTGTCGAACACTAGCTCAGCGGAAGTATATTTTGATTCAAGTCTCTTCGATACAATTTTTATTAACATGAAACGATATTTAGATAGTGTTCGACCCCTCGCAGTGACGTCATAAGGCCTACCGCTTCGCTACACCGTTATATTTTGGCCTATTTTATGTATTTAGGGAGTTATTTACGTAATATTAGCGTGAATAAATTGCTTATTAATTGTTATTTGACCCAATTAATGAAAATAATCCTTATAGTACGTAGAATTAACAAAGTAACGGGGAATAAAAAGTAAAACTGAATGTCATTAAATTTCGGTATCGGATTTCTGTTCTAAACTCGAAAGGCAATCGAATTACCGTGAAATATTTAACTACCGGTACCGTGAATGCATTGAAAAAGCTGCATTTACACGCATCTTTAAGCGTTAACATAGACCGCACCCATACATACATATATATAGGTGAAAAATAAACCACCGCTAAGATTTCCTAAAATAATTAAAAATAATTTACCTTTCTATGAGATTCGGCTGCCAATCCGGACTTGGTCGCTCTGTTTTCAGCCATGCTTGTATTGTTTATAGTAGTGGTTTAATGAGCGTTAATTTTAAAGAAATTGCTACTTTTTAACACGGTTGAAAGATTTTACCCGCGGAAAAAGCCGGCCTGTGTGTACGTAAAATGAGACTAGCTTCGTCTGCAGACCCTTCCCGCTCTTGCCACTGATTCCACTCACTCTCCTAGTGGTGACGTCATTCTTTTAAGAGAACTCTACACCCATGACGTAACAAAGGGGCGGCTATTTTAAATCGTAAAAAAGTAGGCAGAAAATTACAGGTAAAATGGCGGTTTACTCTCACTGGTCATGTTCTTTGCTAGACTATTTGACCCAATTGTTGGTGTGTTTTTTTTTTGCAATAGATAAACAAATTTTAAAGTGATATTAGAGAAGATTTCTAACGCGTATTTTTGGCGGGAAAGAATTTAAGGGGGAGGGGGTGTTTAGGTTCACCTAATTATGATTAAACTCTAATGTATCATTCCTAAATAGGAATTTTTCAATTTTTAGGTCAAAATCTGCTTTATATTGCCATAGAGTGAATACAGGAAGCTTTGTGACATAAGTCTACGAGAGGGGTCGGATACTTATGGTTTTTTAGGTTAACTACAATTCAATCGTGTTAATTAATAGGATTACCTTTCACCTTATTGAATTTACCGTTCCATCTAATCAAGGAACAAACCCCCATATTTCGCAAGAGATACAAAATAATTTAATCAATATCACACTATAATCAATATGACGTCACTATTTAACTCGAATTTACGTCAAATAGTTCCTTTATTCCATAATTCAACGCACACCAAAGCTATGAATACTAAATTTATTACAAATTAATTACTATTTTAGGTCTATAATAAATGTATATGGGCTAGTGTGGTGGTTTTTATCAACAACCGCAGAAACTTCCCGTTTCCGTTAGGGGAGAGGGTTGGAATTTTTTCGACTATTCGTTTTCGCATCATCAGATGGTTTTTTTAGGCATCTCCCGAAACTGGCACGTGACGGGAGGCAAGTAAAAATGGCGCGAAAATATTTTCCCTCCACTGTTTTAGGTATAAATTTTTACACCCACGCTATTCAAAGTGACGTAACAAAAGTCTGTGCTAGAAAACAAAAACCTTGACTCTTGAAAGTTTAATTTTACAAGTGGAATAAGAAGCTCTTCTCGAAACTCTCTATGGGACATCGAATTTTTCTCTATGAGCTTTCTTTGTTTCCTTTGAACGCTCTATTAGAAAAATCTGCTGTGCTCCCCTTTTCCAAAAAGTGTACTCGTTATCATAATTAAATGGTTTTTCATTTTTTCATAAACAACTCAGTCCCAAAGCAAAGTCATCCTTCGACAATTTCTCATAATAATTTGAAAACTAAGGTTAATATCCTAGTTATTAAGCCTAAATTCTTAACGACTACGTAACAATGGATGGAAATTAACGCTGCATCAAAAGATAAAAAAAATCAACCAAGATAAAATCGTTGATGAGTTAAGTCTTACCCAGTCTAGGGGGAAACAAATTCCCAAATTTTTTCCTAGTAAAAGCCCACCCACCGCAAAAATTCCTTCCAAAGATAAAAAAACAAAATTATCATTTACGTAAAAGTGCATACTAGAAAATATATATATAGGACTAAATGTATAGATATGGTTCTAGGCCTAAATGATCTTTCATATAAATTGGAATTACTGTAAAACTTTTCTATAAAAGGCTAAGAAAATGCTGGTCTCCATCCAGGGCCAAAAGGATAACTGGGAGGAGGAGGAGGGGAAGACATTATTAAAGACTTACTTGTAGATTATAATGACCTAAAAAGAAAATAAAACGGCGCGTTTACAATCAAGTTTCTTGTTCTTAAAAACTTTCTACTTGAAAAGCAATAAGTATTTAGGCTTGTATCTTTTTTAAACGCAACTGAAAATCCTTTTAAAAGAGGCCCTACATATTATTTTCTTATTTTTTTTCTTTCGGTGTTTGGGAATTTCAAAAAAAAAAAAATCTTTGGCGAAATATGACCAAGTTTATATTACAAACTATACCCATACTTTATACGATACGTTCTTCGTTCTATGGAAGTGTAGATGAGTGAAGAACGCGAGGGGGTAACCACAATATCAGTTGAACCGTGGAAGAACTGTCCGAGAGGCCAGTCACTAAGCCTAACGCTTTAGTACTTCACTAAAGGCATTACGCGCCCCCACAGATAATTTGAGGCAACCATAATCGGTGGTGTAAAGGAAATTTGAGAGAAAGATTAGCCCCTCGGAAAGAACTCTCAAAAGTTCGATAAGGTATATAATCTAAAGCTAGCCATAAATTTTTCTAACCCACTTGGGAATAAGGGATTTTTTGAAGCCATATTAAAGTTCTTAGTTGTAATAATATTTTGTTAGGAATAGCTTAACTCTATATGGGCTGCGGTTGGTTTATATACTGTCGAAAAGAGACTACCAGAGAAGTGGCTAGGGTACTTTTCTCTTGCAGGGGACCCCTATCCGTTCAATTAAAAAAAAAAAAAAATATATATACGCGTTGAGTCACTTTAGGTTAGCCATTTCTATAAATGGGCATATGAAAGAGGAAGTTATAAATTGAAAGAGAGACTTAAGGAATGCGTTGGACCAACACAGACGGGAGTTATCTAACCCTAACTGACACGTCTCCCATAGGATCCCCACCCCCTCCCCAATAATAAGGAAAGTATGGGCTTGCAACTAATCAGTATTGGGATTTTGTGAAATTACTGAGCTCAAATCCAAAGTATTACCATAAGTACATAAGATATGTTCCATAAGTTGTCACTGGTTATACTGAGAGCTTGGCCCATTTGTTATAACCTGAATTATTAGGTATCAACGCCGGTTTCCCTTAATAGGCTCAATACATAGTCAATTTTAAGGACATAGCCCTGCGGGACTACTTGTTTGCATAACTCGGTCCCTCCCAGAGACAAAACGGGACGTCCCTAGCTAGAGCCTCAAAGCAATCCATCAAATTGAAAGATTTTGAGTTTCAGGTTGCATCACAGAGAGAAATAAGGGTGGGGGGACAACCTTACCAATAGTGTGAAATTTCTTATCAGCACACTCCATACCATACTTGTAACTATATAAGCTTAAAATTCCTTTGATCTCATCATAAGTTGATAAGACATGTTGGGCATAAGTTTGTCACTGGTTACAAACTGGAGTTTGTCATGAAATGATTGAAGTAACTCATAGATTCGAGGTTAAACGACGCCTAGTGAGGCGCTGTCAAAGGCTTAGTACAGGCTAAATAGTACCTCAAAGGCTTAGTACAGACTAAATAGTACCTCAAAGGCTTAGTACAGACTAAATAGTACCTCAAAGGCTTAGTACAGGCTAAATAGCACTTCAAAGGCTTAGTACAGACTAAATAGTACCTCAAAGGCTTAGTAAAGACTAAATAGTACCTCAAAGGCTTAGTACAGACTAAACAGTACCTCAAAGGCTTAGTAAAGACTAAATAGTACCTCAAAGGCTTAGTAAAGACTAAATAGTACCTCAAAGGCTTAGTACAGACTAAAAAGTACCTCAAAGGCTTAGTACAGACTAAACAGTACCTCAAAGGCTTAGTACAGACTAAATAGTACCTCAAAGGCTTAGTACAGGCTAAATAGTACCTCAAAGGCTTAGTACAGACTAAATAGTACCTCAAAGGCTTAGTACAGACTAAACAGTACCTCAAAGGCTTAGTACAGACTAAACAGTACCTCAAAGGCTTAGTACAGACTAAATAGTACCTAGATGAACTGCAATTTTACAGTTCTGTAGCATGGAATAAACTTTATTATGGAATAAACTTATGATCTAATTAAACGAGCTGATAGTGATAATATTTTTTTGGCCTTTTTTTTATGTTTAATCTCTTTTTCTATAACAGCTAGATACATGTATATACATACAGAATTACAGATTTTCGTTAATTGACGCGTTCTCTTTCTCTCTCCCTTTTTGTACATGATATAATTTTATAAACTCTGCACATTATTTACATATTTAAAAAAAAAGAAACAACTTTTTTTTTTTCGCATCAAAAAATTAAATTTGAATTTGCGAAACTAACAAATTAAAAATAAAATAAAAAAAATCTCAGAGTGCAAATAAAATAATAATAATAAAAAAAAATTAAAAATGATTCAACAGTTTCCGTTTCCTAAGAGTGTCCCTCTTAATTTATACCTCTTTCTCTCTTCATTCACGATTATGATTGGTTAAAAAAAAAGTAAACCATACCTTTGTTTGCTCTCCTGGTTTCTCCCTCTTCAAAATAAAATTTGTTATCAATCCTTACCCTATCAGTGGTATTTTTAATTTTTTATGGCAAATTAATTATTTTTTGCATTTTTCAATTTTTTTTATATGCCTTCATTACTTCATTAATGATCTCCCCCCCCCTTTCCTCCCTCCTCAATAATTAATGTTGTTTAGTGTTTATTTTAGTTATTTTATTAATTGGCTGGATCAGTTTTGGCAGTGACCATGGTTGAGCTTGTACTGCGCCAACTGTTTTTACGTTGTTGAGGCGGTTGGCTGGATTTCATGACGGAAGCGAACCAAGAAGCGACATCTACATTTGCCGTCTCGTACCTCTGGATAAAGGGATGCTCCTGTTTTTTTTTTTTTGGGAAACACGCCCATCCCAATTGGAGTAATTTAGATTATTTTGAGCAAAAATAATATGGGTTTAATTTGACTGAATTGCCTGACTTTATCAGAAATTTTAAATTTAGTTTTTAATTGTTGTAATAATTCTAATATTAAAGATATTTCAAAAAAAGGATTTGATACTTGAAATTTGAAAGTTATATCAATTGTTTTTCAAAATTATAGGCCTAATATCAATTGTTTTTCAAAATTATAGGCCTAATATCAATTGTTTTTCAAAATTATAGGTCTAATATCAATTTTTTTTTCAAAATTATAGGTCTAATATCAATTGTTTTTCAAAATTATAGGTCTAATATCAATTTTTTTTCAAAATTATAGGTCTAATATCAATTTTTTTTCAAAATTATAGGTCTAATATCAAATTTTTTCAAAATTATAGGTCTAATATCAAAACTTGGGTCTAATATCAAAAATCTTTCAAAACCAAAGGTCTAATATCAAAACTTTTCCAAAATTATGGGTCTAATGTGAAAAATCTTTCAAAATCAAAGGCCTAATATCAAAAATCTTTCAAAATCAAAGGCCTAATATCAAAAATCTTTCAAAATCATGGGTCTAATATAGAAAATCTTTCAAAATTATAGGTCTAATATCAAAAATATTTCAAAATCATGGGTCTAATATCAAAAATTGAAAAATATTTCAAAATCATGGGTCTAATATCAAAAATTGAAAAATATTTCAAAATCATGGGTCTAATAAAGAAAATCTTTCAAAATTAAAGTAATAATACTGAAAATATTTCAAATATCAATTTAAACAAAGAATTTTTCAAAAACTTTCTCTGGGCCTACTACAACCTTTCAAAACAATTCCTTCCATCAGACATTTCAGTTGACTAAAAAGTCTAAAAAAAACCATACTTACCAAGAGTTTCCCATATTTTGGCCTGTCTTTATAGTTTTTTGTTAGACTAAAATACAAATAAAATAAAATAAAACAAACAAACCCCAGGCCATTTTAAAACATTATTTCCAAATATCTTCTTCTTCCTTCTAACAACAACAACAATATTTATATTTACCATTCTCTAATGAAACTATTGAAATCCATAGAGAATCCCCCTTCTAAGGGTAATCTCGGTGGATCCTCTTGCAGTACCTTACTTAAAACTTCAAAATCAGTTTTGCAATCTTTATATGGAAACTTGCCAGTTGCCAATTCAACCTAAGACAAGAATTTAGACCAATTTTATTTAGTCTTTTAGTCTTTTACTCTTTTTCTTTTCACAAAAGAAAGAAAAATAAATTTCTCTTGGCTGGTTACAAACATACCAAGGAAATTCCTAGACTCCAGACATCAGCTCTAATATCGTAATCGGGTTTAGAAGGGTCTGGTGGGTCAATTCTTTCCGGCTAAGATAAAGATTTTTATTAATTTATGCAATTAGATATAAATTAAGTAGCACTTTTAGTTTTTTTAGATAATATTCAGTGATGTGCGAGTCCCGTTTTTTCGGTTTCAAGCCGAGTCCGAGTATCGAAACTAATTTCTTATCGAGTATCGAGCCGAGTCTCAAAAATACTTTCGAGTATCGAGTATTTAGATAGGTCAAATTTTGTTTGTTCTTTCGAGTAATTATCGAGTCTCAAATATTGACTTGTCGAGTAGCAATTTTGTAAATTTCTTGAAAATAACGAAGATTTTCAATTATCTAATATCGAACTAGTTCAAAATGATTGTTAGTGATCAATTAAACATTGAACAGGTGATTTTCAAAATAAATATCATGAACTCATCGTCTGCTATAGTTGTAAGCCTCGGACTCGAGTATTTAAAATGTTAAAAAGCTACTCGAATCTGTCTCGAGTATCTCAATGTGTTGTTATCGAGTATCGAGTCGAGTACTTGAACAGAGTACTCGAACTTAACGAGTACTCGCACACCCCTGATAATAATAGAACTCTTACAGCCATATACGCTGCACAACCCGCTGATCTTGTTTTGGCTTTGGAATCTACCAATCTTCCGCTAATACCAAAATCACACAATTTTACAGTTCCATTTTCATCCAAAAGTATATTAGATGGTTTAACATCTCTATGAATTACACCGTGATGTTCTTTTAAGTAGTTTAAAGCTTTGACAATCTGTGATAAAGATTGTTTTAAACTTTGTAGCCATTTTTAGATAAAGTCGAAGCATTTTCTTACGGAGACTGCTAATTTTCCTACAATAGGTTCAGGTATAGGGGCTTGTAGCCTCTTTAATAACTTGTCCAAACACGTGGACATAAGTTCCATACAAATCCAAACATCAGATTCCGTGATGAAATAGCCGTAACACTGTACAATATGAGGGCAATCGTGACATCTCAAGACCACATCCAAATCCATTGTTATCCTTTTGTTCTCTTCTTTATTGCCCGATCGTCTCATTTGTTTCACAGCCATAATTTTTTCAGATGCTACATGTTGCATCTTAACTACGTGTCCGCAAGTCCCCGTTCCCAATTCACCCATATGCTCTAAATCTTTGATATCAGAGTGATATTTCTATTATAATAATAACAATGGTTAAATCCTACTTAAACTTTAACGTTAAAAATGCCTTTGATAATTACTTTTCCATCTATTGTTAATATATTTGCCTGTTTGGTAATTTCCTGAAGTTTAGAGTCACATTCATTCCTGATTAAATTAATTTAAATTTCGTATAAAAACGTAAATTGCATTGCAATGTTTATTAAAAACAATGCATCAAACCTTTCAGGAAGCTGTCTAAGAGGAGGAGTGTTAAATGGTAAATTACGTCTTATGGCAGACCTATCTGGTCGTCCTGGTGCCCCAAACTCGCCTAAGTTGACTGTAAAATAGTTAATTTACATTCGTACCGGGCCTAAAGACACTTTGCCATTGCATTATCGCGAAAAAATTAACATTATGTAGGCCAGCCACACTCAATGACCCAGAACCAACCAAAACATGGTGATTTATTTTCTGATTAAATGTATCCCCCAATCTTCCGTCTTATTTCCCCATTAATTTAATAACCTTTAAAGGGTTAAAATAACTACAAATCATAGCGATATTTTTGTAGGAAAGTTTGCATTTCATTGTAAACTAACGCGAACAGTAAATACACAAACAATTTAAAAAACAACCCGAAACCAAAACAGCGAGAGTCCAAGACCAAGGCCCAAATCAAGAGCTCTTTGTATTAAAAGGTTTATTTACTTACGGGAACGTATAAGAGGCCTGGGAGTATTTCTTGGACTTTGTTGGGCATTTAAATTTAAATCTCTAGGTAATCTGTCTTTAGCTTCGTTTTCCGCTTTTAATCGGGCTTGTAAATTTTGGAGCTTATTGTGAAACGAAGCCATAGTCGCCATTTTAAACTATTTTTACCAATTTACCAAAAGTTGGCTAATAAATATTTTACACCTTGACGGGAGCATAGCCCACTCGCTCGAGCAGCTTACGTCGTGTTGCGCGTGATCGAGTGGGCTATGACGGGAGTCGCGCTGGGACTCCACGGAGAGTGTCGCCCTCTTGCGAATATGTTTTGGCGAAAAATTCAAAATAGGAAATACGGCGTGGGTGGTCCGACTTCCTTTTCTTTTCTTTCTTTTTTCGTTTACAATTAGGAACTAGGGCTTTCTACCCACCAAGTTATTATTGCGTTCATGAAATTACATTCTTTATCACAGAACTTTTACAATTTTATAGCTAATGATATAATTATCAAAGACACCGGTCTGTCCATACGCCGGTGCTAAATTGGGCCCGGATTTTCTTATTGGTCGCTTTCCTTTATGTTTATAACGCAATCGTTCAAGAAGAAATACCACAAACGCTACGCAATTAAACCCAAATAACATTTCCAAGGCTGTATCCATGTCCTGTTGGAGTATTAAACTAGAAAGCGGTTCCATTTTAGATGTATCCGAAATATTCTCATGGGTATCGGACATTTGACTCATCATATTGAAGTTCCATTTCAAAAAAATACCACTTTCAGACAGCATCTGAATACTACGGAACAAAATTAAACAGTTACGAACAAAATGAACTTAACGATCCTTTTGATATGGTTGCATTACACTCTGTTAAAGCTTTGTTGATGGGGAAAGTCTTTTTGAAAAGCAATAGCAACATCTCCGGCAAAGGCGTATTCAAGAATGAAATGTACTTGTTTGTAGAATCCATTAGTTCTCGCTTCAATTTCAAACTCCTTCGCTGGAGTTAAATACGCCATTCTTTCGTTCATTATTTGTTCTAAGGCGTCTTTCTCGTAAACCTTACGGAAATTGCTACCAAACACGGTAAAGGGTTCTTTATCGGCATTCTGCAAGGTAATAGTACTTAGCCATTTATATATAATTGTAAGACAAGAAAACATACGGCTATCAGTTCGTAGTAGAAAGTTCCCTCAACTACACCGACGAAGTACTTCTTATTGGCGACTGCCTCGGCCATCTCAGCTACGGTGGTAATTACTGGTTCTCTAGGGGCGATACTAGTGGTGGCTGTTAGCGATCCACCGTAAAACAACCCGAATATTGCTGAGAACAACAACCAAATTGTGAATACCATACGATTCTTCACGCAATTTTAGAACGAACATATCGCCTTCGAGTAAAACGTTTCATTGATAATTATTCTTGAAGTAATTAGTAGACTTAGCTTAATATTACTTTGCTTGACTAATGCCCCAAATAAGAACCAAGTTGTTGGGAACTTTTTAATCGTCTCCGTTTTCTTAATGGCAAACGTGAGGAACGCGTTGATAATGACATAAACGGCTATCCAGCCAACCCACATCTAGTTCCATGAATGATGAATGCATGGGAATATGAGTACGTTTTTTAACAAAAATAAATCTTAATTAAACCTACGTAGAAAGTAAAGGGCTTCAGGAAAAATATCCCTTCGGTACTGGTAAGCGTTGGTGCCTTTGTAACAAAAACAATGTCATCATCCGTGTACGGAATTGAAAAGTCAAAATCTAAAAAAAAGATTCAAAGGGAAAGTGAAATGAGTCACCAGACTACCATTGTTTAATAGATTTACTAAAATCGATTGAACGCACATTTTTGACGGGAAAATGACGGTGACAAGTAGCAAATGGAGAAATCACACTCCTTTAAAAGATTTAAAGTTTCAAATTAAGTTTAAATTAGATAAGATTATGAGCGTTTACCTTTCTTTGAACCATCCCTAAAGCGCCTGACCAAGTGTGGTTTCCTTTATTACGTCCCCATTCACCGTCTACTGACGGGAAAGCGTTGTATCTAGTGATACCCTTTGTTAACCGTTGCCGTTTAAAAATTACTCTTATTTAACGTTTCTATTACTTGAAATTCAAAGTTTCGGCCAATGTCTGCAACAATTTATATTCCAATCCACTAGCGTTACGTAAACTTCCGTCGGCTTCGACGGGCATATTGGTATAGACATTCTACGAGCGATCAATTAAAGTTAGAATAAAAGTTGATTTCTATCTGGATTCATAACCCAATTTCCCAAAACAAACTTCACTAATATTTAAAGAGTATTTCTAATAAATTTTTAAGGAGTCATCTAGTGACGCGTTGAATAAATGTATATGAGCAATGAACATCCAATTTCTTGTACAGCAAATTATCTTAAGGGTTTTAGTAGTAAAGTTTATTTCTTCCATGTTAAGGAATAACAACAATTTTCCGAAAATAATTACGATTTCCCCTAATTATTCTAGATAATTATGATTTATCCCAGATTTTTGAAGATAATTCCCAAACACTCCCCCTAGTTTAAATCATTTTCCCCAATATATCCATTAGTTTTTCTGCTCTAAACAGATTTCCCTGAAAATTCTGGACATCTCTTCCCTATTTTCCATGTTCACACGAACCCTATTAATTAAATAACTAATGTACAAATCAAGTACTTACGTTTTTAATTGAAATATTGAAGGTTTTGCCGATATTTTCCAACATATTCAATGATCCCGAGGAAAATTAAGCGATTGAAATGGTGTTTGTATGGCGTGCAAACCTCGACTAAGGTCCAAGTCTTTTAGATGACGGAACAAACCGGTGAAAACGAGTATATTGACATCCACTCTCACGACGACTAGAACGGTTTAGTTTATTGTTCTCGGAATACTTAATATATAGAAGGTATTTTCAATACCGTGGGAAATTTTAGACTAGGAAACACACGTATCTAGAAAGGCTTTACATTGAAATAATAATAATCCCTAAGGCAATTAAGCCTTTATAACCCGGAATATTAAAACTAAGTAATTTATAGTATAAACACTATTAATTACTCAGAATTTAACTAATTAGCGCTTTAAAGTTTGGGTTTTTAAATAAATTGGCGAAAACACAAAGCTACGTAGTAAACAGCGTTAATAATCGGTGTTAGCTTTCAATACTATTTGAACTTCGAATCTGTGAACAACAAAGTTACTTGTAAATGCCGCACTAATCATTTCTACCAGAAAACCTTTATCTAACTCTGAATCAATTAAGATATTTATTTCTAAGGCTTTCGCGTTTCTAAACTTTTAATGTACTTTCTTAACTTTCCGAGTTTGCTAAGACTGCTATTTCTATAATTTCATAGACTAATAAATGACTAATTCACGAAACAAAACACTCGTACGCTATCGTGAATCAAACTATTACAGTTTCTATACACGAAACAAATTATTTCCCAAGCACGAAAAAATAATCTCCTGAAATTCAAACCACGGTGTAACTTTTTTTATTATTAAAAATGATATATTATTATATTCTACATATTCTTTAATTTAATTAAATTAAAGAAAATTCGTTATTAAAATGACAGGGCGGTTTCTTCACTATCGGGCGAACATACAAATCGAACGTGACAATAATTGGCTCTCAAAGCCGCCTCCAATTCCTTAGCGTGCTCCCTATCCTTTGTCTCGCAAACGACTTTAACCTTGCAAATGTTGAATGAGACTTCGATTACACCAACGACTCAACTGAAGTGCAACGACGTTGCATCGATTTTGAACGACGAAGTAGACCAGGAATGTCGAACTAGCTTTATTAAAATACTTCCTACTTTCCTTTAAGCATAACCCTATAATGCCTAAGTATGTGTCTGCCATATAATTAAAAAGACCTTTACTAGGTCTTGGTTTGAAAGCTTCTACTCCAAACCTAAATTCTACCCGCTGCCGTGTACCTTTCCATAAAGGTCGCGTGCGGGTATCAAAATCCTTAGCAACCCATACTTGGAGAGTTTCATATCCTTATGTATTAAGCCCTTCAAATGTGGCTTAAAGAAGGCGAAAGTAAATGATCGATTTTCAAGCTTTGCTATTAACATAGTATTATATTTGACTGTTTTCACAGCCTCCCATGGGGAAACACAAACGGTATTTACCCAAAAACGAAATTAAAACACGCTGCAAACATTGCGACATTCTGCCCCTCGAAATCAATACAACTCCATCACAACAGTCTGTTTGTTCAAAATAAAGGGGGTTGTTCTTACCTCGACGCTATATATGTCAGATCGAATCCAGGCTCTCTCGTGTATCATGTCTTTGATACTAAGTTAATTAATAAAATGTTTTGATTCGAAAATGTAGAGCTCTAGGGACTAGATCTGCCGTTGACCTTGACCCTGTTTTAATTGTCTATTTACCTGACTCCCAAATTGGCAATTAATCTAGTTAATTCCGCGCTTCCACCTGGTCGATCACTTAATCGAACGGTGAACTTGATTAATCGACCAACAACAGCCAAACCTCGCTCTAAACACCGTCCCAGAACTGTGGTGTCAATGTTACCACCGCAAAGTGGTACCACAACCCTGTAAGCGACCCATTAGAACAACCCAGTGTTTCCATCTACCAGGCTCAAAACTAAGCCTAAATTATTGAGTCTTATAATGAATAATTACTTTTTCCCTTTTAATTCCGGAAGTAGCCCGGCTAAAATGGCGGCAAAACCAGTAGCACCAGCTCCTTCTACCACAGCCTTTTCCATTTCAACCAATCGCAAAATAGCCAAGGCTATGAATTCCTCTCTGATAAAAAAAAAAAAATTGGGAACCGGGCTATTACGTTACGAAAGGGATGGTGCATAAAATATGATGAGAAAAAACAGATACTATATTTGAGTTTAGCATGTGGCTTTAACGTGATAGATGCAACAATGCAAGTAGAGAAAAAATTTGATAGTTTTCATCACGAAAAACTGTAGATACTTGTCATTGTTAGGTATAAAAGAATGGAAACTCACTTGACGACAACGACTTTGTCCACCAAGTCACGGGCAGTCGCGAATGCATTGACTCCCACCACCGGGACCGCTAAACCTTTTATTTTTTTGTTAAAGAATAAAGGGTCAAATTCTCATATTATCTCATCGATTAACCTTGCTCGTCTACCATCAGCCAAAGTAGATTCTGCCTTAACAGCTACTGGTTTTCCTTTTTCCAGGGCGGCCTTAAAACTGGCGCAACGTTCTGACTCAACACCCTGAAATTACTTCAAATTGACAATTTTCATCTGTATTCTTAGGTACTAATGAAGGCGTAATTACAATTACGAGGATGTCCGAATTGAGATTCTTGACCGCTAAGGCCACTCCGGCAATTAAACCACCTCCCCCTATTGGTACAACTACCGCGTCTACGTCTGGTATTTGCTCAATTATTTCGAGACCCATGGTCCCTTGTCCGGCAATAATATGGGGATGATCATACCTTTTATCGATTACCAATGATACATTTGTTGTTATATATGGATGCGATACCTAACAGATGTTTCCCAAATAACTCGCATACCCATTAATGTAAACATAACCGTTTTCTTCCACAAGGGTCATAGCGTGTTCTTTAGCCTATATTACGCAATAACCCATGAATAATTTAACTTAAAAAAAAAAACAACATTAGATTAAACAAACAAAATTAATAATAACCTCTCCGATATGAGCCCCACGAATCAAAACTGTCGCTCCAAATTGGCGACACATTTGAACTTTCATGATTGGGGCTACAATAGGCATGACTACCGTCACCGGGATACCTAAAGCCCGTCCGTGGTAACACAAAGCTAAAGCGTGGTTTCCGGCTGAGGCTGCGATAACACCAATCTTTTTCTGCGCCTAAAAGTCCTTCATAATTTAGATTCTATCACTAAGTTTAACTTTCAAATTGGAAAATACCTCATCCATACTCATCAAGGTATATCTAGCACCTCTTTCTTTGAAGCTAATTAAATTTCGGATCATGCATGGTTAAGTTAATTTAGAGTTATAATTACAGTGGAAATTATAAAATACCTTCCAGTGTATTGTAAAAAATCTTTTTTGAAATATATGTCACAATCCACGATTGTTGACATGTGAGATTGCTATAGAAAAAATATTTTAATTGATCTTAATCTAAGCTTTATTCCTGGATGTACTTGTAACTGCTTGACGGTCACGTGTACATACCGAGCAAGGAGTTTTCTTGATGCCATCTTTTATTTTGTACGCCGCAGAGCAGACATCTTGAAACTGTACCACAACTGGATTCTCAGGGTCACAAAAGGGGTCAACAGCTGGATCATGAACTTCCATAATAGGGAATGTAGCCACGGATATGGACCCCGAACGTGATATTTTTTCTATAACGCGACTATAATCTGTTGAGTTATCCATCTCTAAGACGTTAAGAAAAAAACAAAATATAGTTCAATCTCTGACTTATTTCAGATAAGACTTAAAAAAATTCGGAGCTTTCTTATCTTACATTTTTTGATTCTATAAAAAGCCACAAAATATATATTTACAGAAAAAAGTCGAGTTTAAAACGCAAATATTTCCTTCTCAAATACAATATGAAAGACGTAGTACGATGTTGGCACACGGACACTGGAACACGATTTGATCGGAAGATATCTGGATAAATAATGTATAGTGGATTTTATAGGCTTGCCTTGCCCCAAGGGTTTTAGGGACAATTTCACGCCAGCTAGCTAGCTAGCTATTATGTCATTGTCTTATTGATATCAATCTATCCCAGTTACAGCATCAATTTGCTCAACCGCGAAGCGTAACCTTTTTGCACCCCTATACAGTTACTATTTTTAAGAACAACTGCGATAGATAAAGTACGGATTAAAATGATATTACAAGATTGGATCTGAAAAATTTATTTTTATTCAATAAAAATATATTTGGTAGAACATGGTTAAGAAATATGGCTAAGGACCAGCCCATTATGACAAAAAAGGCGTAACTATTTATGAGAACAAATGGGATATTTAACCTTTAGTTAAGGTTAAATCGTCTGGTAGCTAATGTCGGGCTTCTTCAAAATTTAATTATGATATTCTTAACGTACCATAAGTAACTTTATAACAATAAGTATAACGCTTCCAATTTCCTTTAACTCAAAATTTCGGGCGTTTATACCTAAAACCACCTTGTTGGTAGAGAAACACCTCCATTAAAGTATTTCATTGTGTGTAATACTCATTTTTGAACCTACTTATGGGGTTTCGTTGTTTACTTATGGTTTTAATACGAGTACATGTCCACAAACTACCTAATCATGGCGCCTAATAAGGCAGCGGCTAGTCTCTTAGGATTAGGGTTCAAAGCGGCGAATGTCGGAATTTTGAATGGTAAAGATGGTATCATACCACCGGGTTTCATCAAATTCATTAACGGAGATATCAGGGGTGAACGGGCCATCATAGAAGCGCTGGTACGCATGGCATTACCGTACGGTGACGCCGACATACTTGGTCGTCGTTGAAACCCACTGGACGGTCTCATATTCATCATCATCATCATCATGTTATTAGCTGAAGGAACTCGCATCCCTCTCATGTTCATCATGTTCATCATATTCATCATATTTTGGGATGAACCCCCTTTCTGTTGCTGTTGTTGTTGTTGTTGACGCTGTTGCATAGCTTGCATTTGACGCATCCTCATCATCATAGCTTGCATTTTCATCATATTCATCATTTGCATATTCGGGGGCCCGCCCATCATTTTATTGTTATTGTGAACCCGCATTGGTCCCATCATCGCCGCCATCATATTTGGGTTTCGCATGGCCATCATGTAAGGATTCATCATTGGATTAAACATAGGGTTGAACATCATACCATTCATTTGATTATTAGCGTTATTATTGTTGAAGTTACTCTTGTCATCATCCTGGTCTGAATGCTTTGAATTTTTCTCGCTGTTACTTTTTCCCTTACCGATAACCGTGGTGGGAACATTTCCGTCAAACTCCTTGCTGACGTCACTTCCGTCCGAATTAACCAACTGGTACTTGACCATACCTCCTCCTCCACCTCTCGATCCAGTTTCGTAAATTATTTGCTGACCACCACCCCTAACCAACTGTATCGAAGGTTGCTTAACCACTTCTTTTACTACTTGATAAGTGACTTGTGGTGCTGGTTCCTTGACAATTTCTTTAACTACTTGTATGACGGGTTCTTTAACCTCGCGCACGACTTGGTAACCGCCGGATGTCTGGGAGTGGGATGGAGCCTTAACGACTTTAACAACTTCGTAACCACGCGCGGAACTGTCTTTGTCGATTTCAAAAACGTTTGGGGAACTTCCTTGTATCTCTTCGAACATAGAGTGGCTCATTCTACCCGATTTGCCACCGTCATCGTAGCCGGAAGACTCCGTGTCTTCGGTTTCATACTGTCCACCAGATCCCCCTATATATAAGTAATCTTTTATGAGATACTGGTCGATTAAGCCTCGGCGAAATCTGTCTCGCAACTTACCCTTCATGGATCTGTAATTACTCATCGCGCCGGAAGGGTCGTAACTATGAATTCCATTCATTAGAGTCTGAACACTCTTCCCATTCATTATGCCTTTAATTCCTCTTGATTCGATTTTAATTGGAATAGCGATGATGGCTACTTCGTCTTGGTTCTTCAACTGACTGCCTCTACTTCTGGGGCGACCTTGACTTTGACCTTTCACCGTTTTTCTGTTACTTTTACCACCGAAAACTACGTACTCTCCGCCATTCGTTTGGCTGTTTACCATACTCTTGTAAACCATTTCGTTATCAGCAGTCGCGAACTTTGGGTAATGCATTTTAGCTCCTTTCGTGACTTGTCTGTAGTTAATCCCGCTGCTATCATCCGTATTTCTGTTACCACTTTTCGCGTTTCTGAATCTCGGACCCCCATCTGTGTATACGGGCAAAGACTTGCTGGATAAAGTTTCAATGTCCAAAGGTTTCGCTATAATTAGTTTGGTGACCGTAGCCAAGGATGTGAGGAATAAAGAACTAAAAAGCATCGCGACGAACAATCCCATGTTACGGGCGTCGAGTACAAATAGAAATGTAGGAGTTTTGGGTAATGTATAATCGTTTTATTGTACAGTTTATTATTATCACTATTTGGAAATAGAGCTTGTATTAACTATATGGAACGATCTAAGATTATCACCCAAAAATCAACCTTGAAAATCGCTGGTGAATTGAAAAATATTGAAAATGTATCGAAAGATCGGGGATGAAATCAAAAGTTAGAAACCCCAATTTGGGTCTGTAGTGTCAAAGGGAAGGTAAATATCGTTGTCTATTTCATAAAATGAGAAAAGGCTATAGGTATAACTTCATCGCATTTCAATTCACCTTTAAAAGTTATCGATTTAAATCGATCGCAGCCTAGCTATTATCGTTATTACGAATCATTTACGCTTGACTTGACATTTGAGAGTATATGTCGTATAAAATTTCTTCAAAAAAACTGTAATCAATGCTTAAAAAGAGAAAGAAATCTGGGTTTTATTATATATTTGCGTGTTGGACGGAACACGACAGTTCTTTATATTCATTGAAAAGTCGTTCTCTACGCTCGACTGAGTCTTAAACATTTTTCATTTACCCATTATTTTGTTAGTGACAAGCTATATTCATTTCTCTTTCTACTTATGACGGATTATAAGTCAAAAAAGAAAATAGGTATATAAAAAAATTTAATCAATTGATTTTGTAACAAAACCAAACTTTATTCTTATTGTCCGAATAACAGCATTTTATAAAAACAATTTATGAAAAGAGCTCCTATAATTCAATCGAGATTCATTATTTACAAGGATTTTTGGATATAGGAGCAATTTTTGAAAGATTTTCATCGATTTTAACAAACGTTTAAAATAACTAACTCTTCGTCGAAGCATGAGAGAGTTGCATACATATAGGAGTAACTGGCCATTTCAAATGACGGATCATAGTTGCGTTTTACTGCGGTTTCTGAAATAAAGGATTTCGACATATATAATTGGTAAAGGAATTAACGAAAAAGCAAAGACTGCTGAAAATATCTATATCCAAGCAGTTGCAACCAAAAAATGCATAAACGTTTTTCGTACCATGGATGTGAATGAGTTAATTCTTTACCACCATCCGGCAGAACCTCCTCCGATGCTTTTTCCACCTCCACCGGATGAAAATCCACCACCACGGCCGCCTCCTAATCCTCCGGAAGAGAATCCACCGCCATGGCCGCCTCCGAATCCTCCGGAAGAGTATCCACCACCGATGCTCTTTCCGCTGCTAAATCCACCGGATGAGAATCCTCCGTGTCCACCACCGGATGAAAAACCGCCTCCGTGTCCACCACCGGATGAAAAACCGCCTCCATGTCCACCACCGGATGAAAAACCGCCTCCATGTCCACCACCGGATGATGATCCTCCCAGAGATCCAACACTAACGGCTAATAGGGTGACGGCAGCACCTCCTTTTTGACCACCTGAAGAGAAACCTCCTCCGGACGAAAGTCCACCGTGTCCTCCACCGGATGAGAATCCTCCGAAAGACTTTCCACTGCCTCCGGAACTGAATCCACCATGTCCTCCACCGGATGAGAATCCACCGAAAGACTTTCCACTACCGCCGGAACTAAATCCACCATGTCCTCCACCGGATGAAAGTCCACCGTATCCGCCGGATGAGAATCCACCGAAAGACTTTCCACTTCCGCCGGAACTGAAACCACCATGTCCTCCACCGGACGAAAATCCACCGTGTCCTCCACCGGATGAGAATCCTCCGAAAGACTTTCCACTACCGCCGGAACTGAACCCTCCGAATCCTCCACCGTGGCCTCCGGATGAAAATCCTCCACCAGATTTACCACCGCTGCTAAATCCTTGACTACTTCCTCCAACTTTAATTGGGATGGCTACAAGAATAGTTTGTCCTCCATTGCCACCTCCATGTCCTCCGTTTCCTCCACCGCTTGAAAATCCACCGTGTCCTCCACCGCTTGAAAATCCACCGTGTCCTCCACCGCTGGAAAATCCACCGTGTCCTCCACCGCTAGAGAAACCACCGTGTCCGCCTCCACCGCTAGAGAATCCACCTAATCCCGAAGAAAACCCACCAGCACTGGCCCACGGATCGGGCGCGGTTTCCGCGACTTGCAAATCATGGATTTTCTTATTAGTAGCCAAAGCTACCACGAATAGAGAACTCAATGCGAAAAACTGAAATATTTTTGATAATGGGAAAACATTAGAAAAACGGTTATCGTTAGAAGATAATCCAGAAAGGTTTCCTTTCAAGTACCTTCAACATGTTGATAGCGCGGATAGTTGAGATTGAATATGCTCAACCATCGTCCAGTGGGTCCATTTTATACCCCCGAAAAATAATTCCTGTCATATTATTATACAGGTAACCCGCCCATAATGTTCCCCTCTGAGGAAGCTCATGTCACACGTATTACAAATTATTAAGTCCAGCCCCCCGCACCCGTATTTTTCTTTTTTCTCTTTTAAATAAGTTAAGATTGTGGAGAAGATCTTCGCCGCTCGCATTATTTTAAAATTTTCTTTTTATTTTTTAAGTTAAAGCGAAAGTTGTTTCTTATTACGAGGAAAGATGGACCAATCAGAGTTGGAGTTTCTGGGGGATCGTTCCAATTTCGAGATTATGTCGGGCCAGACCAGACAGCTGGGGCCTCGTAAGAATTAAACGAGCGCCGAAATACTATAAAAATAAGATATGTTTTCTTCTAAAGAAAATAAAAAAGTGAAACTTGATGGGGAGGGAGATTTCTCGGAGAAAAAGATGAGACGCGTATCCAAGGAGAAAAGCTGAATAATGTAACCCCCTGAATAGTTGAATAATGCATAGGAATTAGTAACGGATACCCATCTTCAATAGTGTAACCTAAATTCGCGTCTTTCCCTGAACAGTGGACAAAGAATAAAATTTGAATTAAATATCATAGACACCAAATTTAGGGTCACCATAGACCATGACTGGTATGGTAACATCTCACGCCCATAGTTTAACCCCAAGAACGGTTTTGATAATGGTGTTTATCAAAATACGGTAAATACACTCTTTCGGCAGAATATTTACGATCTAAAGACGTTTCATCCCACGATCAAAACTTATTTTTCTATTTTTAGGCTGAATTGTATCTCAATATTACCTTCTATTTAAAAAGAAAGAAAGAAAGGATAAAAAAAATAATAAAAAATTTAAGAAATATCTTTTTGTTAAATTTATGATTGGAAATATAAGTCATTGTTCGTCTTTGAAACACTTAAGTAATTAAGGAGGTAAATTTAGATAGGTCAAATGATTTTTATCGATGCCAATTAAAAATATTTAAGAACAGATTTGATTAGAGTCTGGAGGGTTGAAAATAGTTTAATAGCATCACGGTGTATTTAATTATATCTCTATTAAATTAAACACGCCAAATTTATTTATTTATTTGTAGAAGAAGCGTTAGATAAGATATATTGTATTTTATTATTTTATTTAAAATGTAAGTGTGAAATTTCGACAAAAAGTTGTTAACAACCAAGGTTCGTAAAATAATTCTTCGCATTGGTTAAAAACCACAATTGTTGCGGTACCTAAGATCACAACCCTATAAGGCCTAAGAAAGGGTTTGCCGTAGGATCTTCAAGTTCCGGCAGTGTAAATGCGTGACAAAATTAAAGACTGCCGTGCTATCTTCGAAACCGGAAGAGAATAGAGATACGAATAAATTCCTTGTCGAGTCGGGCATTTACTGTCACAAGATGCCCATCCACCCTTTTATATAGGATATATAGGATACGTGCTCATAGAAAATATAATTTCGATTCGTATTTATGGAGACGAAAGTTTTCGAAGAAACAATAAAAATGGGTAATCGGCTGAATAATTAAACATTTTTTTTTTTGAAATTGGTTAAATGAACTTTGTTAAAGAAGTCTACTAAAAGTAATATTTGAAAATATCAAAAAGGAAAACCCAACGACGGTAGCCCTACAATGCGTTTCTAATTTCTACATCAGGTAGGAGTATTATTTAGTTAAGTCAAAAGACAAAATACTAAGTCTATTAATTGACTTTGGTGAAGTTAAAAAAAAGATTATGAAATATCTAATCCCCCAAAAGAAATCGATTTAATCTCTTTCATAAATTTTTCTCGTGAAAGCTAATGAAACCCAAAATTTTCTTAAGAATTTTGACTCAAATTAAGATATTGTAACGTAATTAACACTTATTTTCATTAAGCGCCATTAAAATCAAGAATAAGTCAAATTTAACAAAAATAATTTTATTCTTCGTTGTCAAAACTGTACAGAAAAATAACGTCTTGGTTCTTATACATTTTTTTAATATAAATCCTATGTACAGATTAATTACAATTATATGAATATTTAAAAAAAAAACAAACGAGTTAAGTCCATCCCGAAATTGAAAAAAAAAATTGCATTGTGACTTATCGGGGGAGGTTGAAGATCTGCGGATATTTAAAACTCGCTCGCTCTCGTCATCGAGAGAGAAAGGAGCTATGAGAATTTAACGAACCATCTTCGTTGTATCGAAGAAGAAGGAAAAGAAATGGCTGGAAACCATCACTTGAAAGCCAGCTTCTAATAATCAATTTACACATTGAGAAAATCCTTTTTGTTATAAATGAGAAATGGAGATTAGAGACTCACTCTGTTATCCTTTACCACCAGCCACCTCCACCACCGCCTCCGATGGACTTTCCTCCTCCGAAACCGCCACCTCCGAATCCACCACCACCGTGGCCTCCTCCGAAACTGCCGCCTCCGAAGCCTCCCTTGCCTCCTCCGAAACCACCGCCTCCGAATCCACCACCGTGGCCACCTCCTCCGAAACCACCGCCTCCGAAGCCTCCTTTGCCACCTCCGCCTCCTCCTCCGAGTTGACCAACGTTAATAGCACTCAATCCAACAACGTGTACGTTTCCACCGCTGAATCCACCGCCTCCCTTTCCACCTCCAAATCCACCACCGCCGAATCCTCCTTTTCCGCCTCCGAAGCCACCTCCTCCGAAACCACCTCCGCCGAATCCTCCTTTGCCACCTCCGAATCCGCCAGATGAGAAACCACCTCCGTGTCCACCACCTCCAAAGCCTCCGGTGAAGCTACCGAAAGATTTTCCGCCTCCGAAGCTGGAACCACCTCCGAAGCCTCCTTTTCCTCCACCGAAACCACCTCCGCCGAATCCTCCCTTTCCTCCGCCAAAACCACCTCCGCCGAATCCTCCTTTACCACCTCCTCCGAAACCTCCGAAGCTACCGCCGCCGAAGCCTCCTTTACCACCTCCTCCGAATCCACCGGAAGAGAAACCACCTCCGTGTCCACCTCCGAAACCACCTCCACCGCCGCCTCCGGAGCTGATTTTAATTGGGATGGCGATAATGGCTACCTTTCCGCCACCTCCACCACCGCCTCCTCCCTTTCCAAATCCTCCTCCTCCGAAACCACCTCCACCAAATCCTCCGTGTCCACCTCCAAAACCACCACCTCCTCCTCCTCCACTAGACCATCCACCGCCTCCGCTTGACCATCCCGTGGCCGCGGCTACCAAATCATCATCGCCTTTCTTGACCACCTTGGTAGTGGCGAGTGATGCCACGACCAACGAGGCGAACGCTAGAAACTAAAAGAACCAAAAAGATATATTTCCAAACCAAAGACGGGGGTAATCCGTTGTTTATTCATCGATGGTTTTGAAAATTACCTTAAAGGGTAACATGGTTTTTCTTGAGAGAGCCGAAAAGTGTACTTTTCAGCTCGAGAGTGGATCGGTTTCTGATGTTCAACTGGCAGAAACGCTTTCCTTTTATACACAATTCCATCAGAATACAAAAGAACAGTCATCAAAAATCTTCCAAGAGAAGTTTCTCCCTTCGGGGGGGGGGGTAACTACGACTCGACCCCTTTTCATTTAAAAACACCAAAATTTTCATCCGACAGTAGATTTTAATGGAAGGGGGGGAGAGACGACCCCTTTCGTCGTTTGAATGAGGCAAATATTCGGCAAGATCGTACAGTAAAACTCTACCGTTTACTACTAGACGAGTTTTAGTGTTGAGAGGGAATTATTAGCGTCATTATCCCAACCCCCTTTTTACAGTAACGTATATTTAGCCTTCCTGAGAGAGAGAGAGAGAAAGCCAGTTTTATGAAAAATCCAGAATCATACCACGAGGCGAAGAAGAAATAAATAAATAAAAAAGAAATACCTTTTAAAAGATATAGGTAACGCCCCCTTAACTTTCTAGAAAAGGTATATTGGAGTCACGGGGTATAAGACGAGATGGATAATTTTAATCAGAGAGAATCAAACACGCTAGCTAGTGTGGTCTGTCTCCCCGTTTTTAGTCTAAAAATATCACGATTTTTCATGAGGGTCCTACTTTCACGCCAATAAAAATGAGAGAGGTGTATAAGAGGTCAAAACTAGGCCTTCTAGTATACTTAAAGAAATATATACGCGACTAAATAAAAATAAATTATCGATGGGGAAAAAATTTCCTTCCAAGAAAATAAAAATCAATTGTTTTCTAATAAGGATTGGAATCAAAAATTTTATTAATACTGGATTGTGGCTGGTTATAGACCTATAGTTTTAAACTATTATTGTTTAATAGATAACCTCTTAAACTGTAGATAAGCCAGGAAGAAATCGCAACAAAAAAAGGAAGAAATGAATTCCTAATATAGATATTAAAATTATCACGAAAATTGTTATATCAGATACGTGGTTTAGTATTTTATACGGGTCTCAATATATAGTCAAAAGAGGACGGACAACTTTACAAAACTGCGTTGAATTGAATAAATTTAATTGATATAAATTATTTTGATAGCTTGAGAAATTTTTACGTAATCTTTGAACTTCACTCTAAGAACTTCAAAATAAAAAACAATTTATGGAGATTTTTTTAGCCATTTGTCTAAATTTAGAAGAAGTTCCTAATGAAACTATCCAACCTCTCGATGGGTATGATTACCTAGCTTGTTTCAAACAACTGGCTGTAACGATTATTAAAGAATTTTCTTCTTTTATTTTAACAATCCATCATGAAACAAATGAGCGAGTTTTATTTCCTGGGTTATTTTTTTCTTTTTTAATAACAAAAAATTAATAATAACAATATAAATCCGGTTTCATTTTTACGCTGAAATATAATACGTCAAACTTCTTTTGAAATTAAGACGAAGAAGTAAGAAAGAAAGAAAAATCACGGTTCTTTCACTTTCTTTTAAAAAGGTACTCCATGAACAAGATATTATAAAAATTGGGCGATCTTCTCTCTCTCTTGATCGCAACCCGTGAAGAGTAAGAGTGTATCAAAACACTACTTATGATTTCACCAAAAAAAAAGTTTCAAGTTGATAAGCACGGAGAAACAAGATCAAAAGAGTTCCTTTTTCAAAGGGAGAGACTTATAAAAAGTAAAGACATAGATACCGTAACAACCTCAAGTATGACACTGAGAGGTTAAAGACATAGATACTGTAGCAACCTTAAGTATGACACTGAGAGGTAAAAGACATAGATACTGTAACAACCTCAAGTATGACACTGAGAGGTAAAATACTTAGATACTGTAACAACCTCAAGTATGACACTGAGAGGTTAAAGACATAGATAATGTAACAACCTTAAGTATGACACTGAGAGGTTAAAGACATAGATACTGTAACAACCTTAAGTATGACACTGAGAGGTAAAATAAATAGATACCGTAACAACCTTAAGTACGACACTAACTTGAATTAAGTTTCTGTTTACTACAGTAAAAGCAACTCGTTATAATATGTTTCTTATATTTGTTTCGTAAGGGAAGGGTTAATTCCAATTGGAAATTTGGTTGGCAGTACAGCAATGGGAAATGTTATACTTATTACTAAAATCTTACTTATGATTAAGGTTAGAACACGGAAATAAAAAAATCGTGTGGAGATATCTTTGAAATACTTTTTTATAAAAGTTGGTAATTTATGATATATTTAAAAAGTCATTTAAAAGATATGAAAAAGGGGGTAATTATATAATTTTTCACCGATTCACTAAAGATAGCGAGCAAAGATACATCAACACCTTTAAGGTTATCTAGGTAGATAAAGGGGATATAAAATACTCGTAGCGGATTAAGGTTTCAATTGTTCGTGTCTCTAAAATGTTTAATATATGCAAAGGAGTTATCTCGATCGTCCCTGTTTTGGTTAATTTTCTAATTATCATCATTAGTTTTAGTCTGTCTTTCGTAGACAGACATATCTGAAGGCGATCTTGAATGAAAATGAACGCTTCATTAAAGCAACGGCATATAGGAACAACTGTTAAATATTTCCGGTGTGATTAAGTACTGGTTTTAGTAGTACGTGGGATTCATTTTGTTCCAATACTTAAATCACAAATATTTTATTAAAAAAAATTAATAAAAATTAATTTTCTTTTCATGCACGACATGAAAAAATGGTATCCACAAAAATAAATAAATATAATATTTTATTGGTCTCACCAAAGTTCAAATTTGGGAAATTACCCGCGAGGTCGTAAATTTCCGAGAGAGCGTGGGTTTTTTAAAAGATTTTTTTGGGTTCATCTTAATATTTTATCATTTACATAGACAGCGGGATGTTATAAGTATCTTTAGAATATAGGAAAGTTATGGTATCAAATAAGGAGTTGAAATTTATACCACCACCACCACGTTATGACCCATAAGAAAATTACCATATTTTACCCAAACACAAATTTAATAGGAAATAAAAATTTTCTAATTAGACTACGGCGGTTATTTAAATTAAAAATTATTTTTGTGGCCACACAAATGTGGAGAGGGAAAACAAAAAATCATGAATATAAACCGCGGTAGCAAATGTTACTTGCGACTGAAAATAATGGATAATCAAGGGACATTTGCCTTAAATAATGGTGCAAAGTTATCTCGTTAATTAAAGCCTAATCAATGGAAATATATTTTTAAAAAAATTGTGTCAAAGGCCCGCGGCAATTATAAAAGAAATCTTGGGCCTCTAATAATTATTTATGAGATCATCTCGCGACGCTACTGGATCCCTGGGATTATAAGAGACGGGTTTTCTAAGTAAAGTTGCTACCGGAAACGGAGGGACACTGCATATAGTTATTACGGTAAAATTGCCTTATAATATAAGTAATTAGTCTCAATTTAATTTGACCCTGAGAAGATGGTGTTTATTTTCACACGCTTAGTATTAGAGTAATTGTTATTTACACAATTTTAATAAATAATAAATAATAACTGACCCTTAATGCGAGATTCTAATAAAGGGCTATACTTAAAAAGCTGTTGGTTAAATTAAGATCCGTGGCTAATAGGGTAAATAATTAAGATGGATTTAATTTCACTTAATCTGGTTTACGAAGAAGAGAGGCTCAACAAGATCACACTCTTAGATATTAAACCTCATCTTTTATGCTAAAATTTGCTTTGTTTCAATACAATAAGTTTTTTCTAGAAAAAAGAAAAAATCAACACCTACAAATATATATAATATAACCTATTATACCGTTAACAATTTTTGAGAAAACTCTAGAAACGTGAGATAGACTGTTAACATCGTAAAATCTTTCCCAAAAAACCACGCAATAAAAGAAAAAATGAATCCATGGCATGGTAATCTTTCCTCTATCCAATAACCCTTTGGAATGCGTTGTAAGCACCAAACAATCATTAATCTTTTCACACAAAGACAGTTCTATGTCTCATCTCCTAATTTTAAAATAAAGAGGACCATATATTATTGTCGGCAATTTCTTTTTAAAATTTAGCCATGGGAAAACGCCCCTCAACGAGTTATCTATTTTTAGCCAGGAATTGTCTATAACCTTTAACGGAGAGAGAGTTCTAAAACGGATTATATTTTTAAAAAAGAAAAAATATTCTCCAAAAACTAAATTTAAGGAGGATGAGGGAGTGTGAGAACATACCTTCTTCTTCAAGAAGAAGAAGAAGGTTTTGGTCGGAAGAGAGTCAGAGACTATGACCTATTTAGAAGGATCTATCTCTTAACAGGACCCGAATTTTACAAGAAATTTTCTTGTACGTATGTACGTATCTTCAAGGCGAAGTTCAATGGACTACACTCAGCGGTGTACTTAAGTCCGTTCATCACTTGCAATTCAAAGATGTACCGTATCGTTGTAGAATAATATTATTTAAGTAAATAACAAGCCAACCGGTTAGCTATTTTAAAGAAAAATTTATGTTTCACAGATGAAAATTAATTTTTAAATTTGTTACAAAGTTTACGAATTTACTGTTTTACACCCCAAAAGAAGAATGCTATGATTTGAAATATGGTTTCACTGCCTTAGAAGCACTATTTTAATTTATGTCTAAATTGACCCTTGGGCGTTATATTATTACCTTGTGCTCATACAGTAATACATTATTAAAGAAAATAACTCTATATATTAAATTGCATCTAATATATATATACTAACAACATATCAAGGTTTGCAAGTTTGTTATACGCGTTAAATTTTCTCGCATCCATTATGGAATTGGAGCGTTCAACAGAAACAGAATTCTTTTGTTGTTTGAAGAATTTTTGAGTTTACCTTTTTACAAATTGAAATTTATTCAAATATATTCACTCCTCAGTCCTCTTTGGCAAAAATGTCTATTGAAATTTTTGGACTAGCTCCCAAATATTTTGTTTGTTGTCTATATTGAAAGTAACCGAAACCGTGGCAGCTACTAGCCTAACGTAACGTTAGTGTTTATTTTTGTTGATGTTCAGGGCGTTTTTTTACACGTTATTCCCCTCCCTTTCACACGCCGCTAAGAAATTTTAAACTATTTTAAAAAGAAGTTTATTATTATCTAGAGAGAAAGTAGGTTCTTCACGATGCGTCTAGAAAAATCAAAAAATGAGTTTCGTTTCTCCCAACGGTATACATTAAATGCAATGTTTCAGACGATGTAATATAAAATTTTTAACGTTTCTTTCTGGGGTGATTTTCTTAAACGGCAAAGTTTCTTCCTTAGAAGGTTTTATAAAAGAAGGAAAAGATAAAAAACAAGTCGATAAAATTCTATTTTTTTACTTAAAGTAACGCGAGGCCTAGGAGATTCCCCCATAACAATTTCCCAGGAGTTTTAGGGAAGATCTATACTAGAGGCCAGAGAAGTCAACTCAAAGGGAGATTAAAACACTGTCTAAGTTATTTCTTTGCCAAACCCCAGGATTGTCTATCCAAGTCTATCCGTACCCTAAATTTCAACTTTCATCTTACCCTCCTGACAATCTAAAGTCATTTGCCTTGACCAAATTTTCACATTTTATTTGTAGATAAGTCAAAAAGTTTTGTGTTAAAAAATAGTACTCCTTTCTGGTGCTGTACCGTAACATGCATGTTTTAACATATTAGCTGAGCTTACCCTAAAATCAGAAAAAAAGAAAAATTAAAATTGTTTTGACCAAAAAAATATTTCCAGAACAATATGACAATTTTAAAATTCATCTACACTCAGTTTCAAAATGGCCGATTTAATTAGGTTCTATGGCAACCCTACCTCCTTCTCATATTAAAATTTTACCAAATCCAAAAAAAAAAAGTTGGAAAACGTACACACACTACCCCTTTGACATTAAAAAAAAAACCCCAAAAGAAAAAGAACCTTTCCTTCAGAAATGTCACAATTTGAGAAACATAGAAGGAAGTCAAAAATTTCTTTTCAACAAGGGATAATATTACGAATGATGGTTTCTTGTCCCTCACAGACCTATTTTCGCAAACTAAAGATAAATCACGCTATAAAAAGAAGAGAGGGTGATTTTATTCGTAGCGGTATTATTAGAGAGACATTGAGTGAAATCATTTAGACAGGAAATAAAAAATGTCAAAAAAGATGTTCTAACTTTGATGACGCATAAATCAAAAGAAAATAGAAGGTATACCCCCGGTAACACGCCTCCATTTTCAATGGAGAACCAGTCAACTTTACAGAAAAACTCCGTAACGGTCAATTAAACCCAGGGAAAGAATTTTTCTATTAAATTTACAAGCATCCTAGCGATGAAATATTTTATGAATGTAATTTGCGTTTGAGTCCGCTAGCGGTAGCGGGTGGTAAATATTTGTTTTTCTTTTCTTTTCATTAAATTAAATTCTTTCATTCATTGTGTTACGATATAGTACTATTAATTTTGTCTATAGAATAAAATATTTTGAAACATTGTAACTAATGAACGAATTTCAAAAGTTAAATTAACCGTGCTGTTTAGAATATATACTAGTTTAATTTACTCTTCAATTTATGATAAACAAATTAATTTAATTATATACTCTAGGGTAAATATTAAATTGAAGAGTTCTAGGTTATAATAGATAAATAGATATCGTAAATATAGTTTCTTTTATAGGAAAAAAATTTAAAGGTTTATACAGATTAACGTTTCTAAGTATATTTATTATATCTATGGATAAGGGAGTACTTTTGCATAATTGTATAAAAATTATTGCGAGTTATCAGACCGGTAATCTACATATTTCGAATTTCCGAGTTATTTAATCCAAATTGTTTCAAAACTACTTCACAAATGCGAATTAAATATGTAATTTTACAATAATTTGAATAAATGTTACTTAAACAATATAAAGCTTACATTACTGCACACAAATTAAAGTTAAAGACACAATTTAGAACTTCAAGCACGTTCAAAGACCGTATATTACTTGTAAATATTGTAACAAGGGGTTAGAAGAATTGGGGAAGAACAGGAATTTTTAAAGGGATAGAATCAAGGATTTCCGACTAGTACAAGATGAGGGCAGTTTTAGGTTAAAAAATGTGCCTAAAATTATGTGTGCCAAAAAAAAATCGAATTAAACCGTTTAAAATTAAGAAAAGTACGTTAGATATTTTGAAATTCAAACTAGCCGCGAATACCACCCAACTTGTTTTGTTACCCTAGTGACGTTGCTAACGTCCACTGATTCATTGGTTGTTTGGAAATAGGAGTATATAGGTAGCTCTAGATCACTGTATAGTAGCTTTTCTCCTTCACTGGGGAAGCGGCGCATATTCGAGAAGACATTTGTAAACATAATTCTGATTTATCATGTTTATTATCCTTTGTTTCCTTAACTCTTGGTTACGTTGTAGAGTTGGGATGATAGAGATTTGTCAAAATAGTTACGGGTAATGGCCAAAACACCTCATTTTTGCGCTATTTTGGCAAAGGCTTAGCTTCCATGAAAAATACTAATTTGGCGAAAATGCAAAATGCACAATAGTATGAAAACTACTTTTAGGTGTAAATCTACTATATTTCCGTGTGAGAGGAGGCTAGCGGGGTAATGTAGGTGGTTCGCTCGTGTTTTTGCCGAACGACTGTAGAGGGAGCAGTGATGGGAGCGGCGCCGAAAACTAATTCTTTTAAACATTAATTAAAAATAGTTAAGTTATTAAAACTATCAATATATATATATTTTTGAAAACGTAATTTTAGGTTCTATCTGATTTAAAAAAATGAAAGCTTTTCGTTTGTAGTCAAAAGATTGATTCTATCCCTTTAACTCTCTTACTAAGCTAACTTTTTAACTCTATTAAACATTACTTAATACTTAAATATACTTTCAAAGATCGTTAAAACCTTTCAAAAACCAACAATAACTGTAAACGGTAGATTACCCTTTCGAAGTTAATACGAATTTCAATTGCGCTTAATTCTTTAAGAGCTATTTATAAAATAAATATTGCTAAACTCTCTTTTTATAATTAAATAAATAAAAATTAAATATAAAAATTTGTACTACTTTACCTCATTGGTATGTAGGCCTAATTTTTACGGTTTGAAATACAGTACACACACGGTGGCATACTTAAATAAGAAAAATAAAAGAAAACTTTAAACTTAAAGGTTAAGAGGACACAGAATTCTACTTGTATTTCTCAAACAAGAAGAAAATAAATTCCAGGTGGTATAAGCCTACATAAATGTGAATATCCGAGGGGCTAGTCACTCGGCGTACAGTATTTAAATGATTCCGGGTATCGGTGCACAAGGAATCTGACAGTGAGTAGCCCCTTGTGAATCCCCAACCAACTAGTATTTTTTTTTTGGCTAACCGTGTTTAATAATATTTTAAAATAAAACTGGTACTAGATTGATAAATGCAATGAACCTAAAAAATAAAAAAATAACCCATAGTTCAATAGAAACGATTCAAAATAATAATGGGGTTTTTTTTAATACAAATTCATTCAGCACATAATCAATTTAATAACCTCTAAATCGAATAGGAGGGGCTATACCAAAACAAAGAGATAAAGCGGTCGAATATAACGTCAAAAAGTCCAGCCAGCCAGCTATACATCATCATATAACAGTTCGATATTCATAAATTTAACGTAAGGTGTAATTTAATACCCTCATACTCCCATCATCACGAAGAACTGCTATTTTGAACAATCGAAAGATCTAGATTTCAAAGTTTTATTTATTTATATAGGGCAAAAAATACTGCAAATATAATGATAGGTTTATCATTTGCATATAATTTTCACTCTGTTAAAAGGTTTAATAAAACAGGAGCGTAGCTATTTCCTCTCTCATTCTACGCATACAGGGTGTTTCTGATAAGTTAAGGGGGCAATTTTGAGTCGAAAATGTAATAACTTCTATCTCCATTTTGTTGGCCCTAAGGGGCACTGTTGTCAAGTTATGATCCGAGTGTTTTAAGGATGACCCCTTAATTAATTAAATTAGAAATAATTGTCTAAATCAGTTTCTTAATTAAATTTAACGGGGTCATCCGTAAAATACTCCACCCAATCTTAACTCGAAAAAGTGTCCCTTGTGGCATAATGGAGATAGAAGTTACATTTTAGACTCAAAATCGTTCACCCAAAGAACATCACGAGCAGACATATCAGAAACACCCTGTATAATTCGAAGTTTCGAGTGAGAATATATTGTTTCGTCTACCAAATATAAATATAGAACTCCCCAGTCAACAGAAATAAACACCAAAAACGCCGATGCAATCAGATAAACAAATAAATATATGCAAAAAAAACATACATTCGATTCTAACCTAGCCGGGTCTATAGGAAGAGATAAGCTTCTGTCTCTAATATACTTTTAAGGATTTAGGGTGTTTGTCGGAACCAAGGATCTTATAAATCCTATAGAGGGTAAGAAAACAGGCACAAGCAATGGGTTAGGGTGGGGATGGTTCATATTTTAGTATATCAAGGTCATTTCGTAACCCTTTCTAGGAAGACCCGGGAAGTTGTTTGATAAGTAGTAATTGTGATCAGATCACAAAAAATTATTTCTGGTCCTTTACAAACCTACAAAGTCCATGTAGATGTAGATCCACCCCGTAAAAACACTTGCACTTATTTATAAATGTAGATTTTTACCCTATGAATCAAACTAGTTTATAAACACGTAGAAGAAAAATTACCACTCACGACTGTATGAAAATAACCCGAACAAAACATATCCATACCACCATGTATAGAGGAAACTACCATAAAAAATATAAATAAAATATTTTCGGAACACTATAATATAATATAGTATACTGTACCATCCCATAGTTATCCGACAAACTTTTTAAATATTAAAAAAAAAAAAAAAAATACAAGAAGAAAAAGCCAGGGGCCAGACGAATGACGACCCAAATTAAAAAATATAAAAATATTACCAGCGCATTTTATTTTTATGGCCAGTTTTAGTCGCCCATCTTTATACCAACCCCTGGGCTAAAATAAACCATGAATTTGTGTTATTTTAAACTGAATATTCATTTATCTAATGTGACAATTAACTAGTCATAGGGCTGTGTCCAAGCACTGGTCAAAGCAGCTAAACTTTCGATTCGGAAGAAGATACAAAACCGTTCTCTAAAAGAATGAATTGGATATTTTGTCATATTTTAACTGACCTCCTAATTTCATTCCATATCTGAATTAATTTTACTTTAGTTTTTATAACTGAAATTAAATATACTTTTATCTGTATACTGAAGGGACACATTTCTCCTAATTCTTTAGATCTATGTCGACAATAGAGGCGCTTTCCAAAGAGAACTGAGAGATAACGAGTGGTATTTCGATATTTTGCCATTCACTTTCGACTTTTGAGTAATTTTAATGGCGCTATTATTTCAGGTCACAATAGACAATTCCATTATATACTTAAGCTATTTCCCTCGCGCCAGACGGAGTCCACGTTCACTACACCTGGAATGCTGGTCAACTGACCCCGCCCCTGTGGTGTTTGCTTTCTTGTGGCATTAATGAAATGGTTTATACTTCAGTAAAACATTTGGACATGGCTCCACGCCTTAGAAAGGAAAAGACAGGCGGAGGACATCTCAAGAGTGAGAGAGATAGAACTCCTAAGAAAGATACCGACCACGCACTCAACATTAGGTACAGTGTCATCGACCTACATTCAACTAAATTTTCTCTTAACAAAATTGAAATCTTTTTAAAATTTGATCGTGTCCTCCTAAATCTCCTTACAATCGGAAAACTGTCGTTTCCGGATCTCCACCCATAATTTCATCTTTCTCTCCTACATTTCCTTTGCATTGTAAGTCACTGATGGGATTTGAACAATAAAATGGTGCCCTTAGGCCTAACATCTTAATACCGAATCCATTTACTATTTTACTTCAATACAAAAAAGAGACAGAGAAAGGCGTTTAAAAGAGGCCTGTAACTGATATGATGACATACAGTATAATTGGTCCGAGGCTGATATGCCTGATGTTACCCTCTTTGAAATTTAGAAGATTATCTAACGGGATTTAGCTGCGTGGATTGCTAAACTTCAGGAAACAATTATATTTCTAAATATCTTTAAATTATATTAAAATATTTGGAAATATAAGTGACGCTTCATTGAATAGTTCCATTTTATATTCACGGTTTGTAGTAAGAAATTATAATAGTAACACGGAGAATCCTTATCTTCCCATCTCCGTTATGTAAGGATGAATACAAAGTTTAAGAAATTTACCAAAGAAAGTGTACGAAAAAGACACCGCACGTGCTTTTCTGGTTTTAATTTCAAATTATTCTTAACTCGTAAAGTTACTTGTGAAATTTAAACTTAAAGAAACAAAAAAAAGGCATAACGTTTATCCACATGTTAAAACTGTTAGCAGTTATTAGTCAATCACTTAATAATCACAAATCAATCAAACTCTAACCCCATAATTGAAATAAATGACATAAACGATGTCAACTATAGTTTTCTACTATAAGGAAGTATTCTTATATGATTAATCATAATATTCTTGAAATTATTATACGTGAAGACCGATTAAAAAATAAAGAAGACCCTGCATGTTGAGAGAATCCAGTTATATTGTATATAATCGTTTTTAATTGCAGCTAACTATCTCCATCACGCATGATGTATAATTTTTTACGGTTCTACGTACATTACAGTTTGAGGGGAGTTTTAGAATTCACCATCTTCCCTGGTCCCGGATGTAAGGGATCATTTATATTATATAAAGGTTGAAGTAAAATGATTTAGGTCACACAAGGAGAGGATGCTGCGGGGGACGAGTCATGGCATGGGTTATTGGTCATAAACTACCTCCGACCGATTAATAAAAAATAAGCAAAGTGCACCCAAAGAAAATCGCAAATGTTTCTTTCTATGATGCACCCAGATCCCAGGATATATACTTAAAAGTGGAGGGAGGAAAATGGAAAATAAATTCATCTTTCTTTTTTTTATCCGTTTCAATCGTTAATGTCAAGTTTCAGAGAAAATACTCAAATCTCAGGGACACAAAATTTAAAAAAAAATATGAAATCGCACATGTTCTTAAAATAGTTTTGAATTTCAATTCATTGTTACGCCATAACGTCATTTAGAACAGAATTCAACAATACCATCTTTTAACTTATAAATCTATTCAAGCTTAGAACACCCTGCCCAAAACCCTTAAAGGGATACCCCGGTCTAGAATTGGAATCATGTTTCTATATACAATATTAAAGAAGATACAGGCATTTACTTCTGAAACAAGTAATTAAGTTTCCGTGAAGCACTCACTGGGGGTACCCCTATTGTACGCCTAGCACCACCTGATAATAATTAACTTGTTAACTATCTATACAAAGATATGGGTTTTTTAACTTCCAATTCGTGGTCTGAAGGGATAACTTCCGTAAATTTGAACCATTTCAAAACTTATCTTCGTAACATAGATATCTACATTATAGGTTCAGTACAATTCGTGTTTGACCCAAACAAAATCGAATTTAATTAATACAATTATAATCGAGATGTTGGATTCCTTTTAAAAATAAAAATAAAGTTTGTTTATAGTTGAAATCCAATAGACAAATGATTACACGCTTTCCTCAATCTATCATAGTTCAATCGCCGGTTAATATCGTGATAATTTAGCATAACACGTCTTTCTTCAAAAGTTGATCTCGCTCCGATCATAACTTTAAAACTGTCATGACCTTTCGAGTTGTAAAATGAAGCAACTTTTTATAAATATATTTAGAGAGTAATAATTGGCTTAAAACTTCCGCGGGTTTCACGAGATCTACCAAATTTTAAATTAATGAAAGATCGTGGAAAGAAGTTGTACAAAATTATTACGAAACAAGTTCTTATAACGGGGAAAAATGAATAGAGTTTAAAAGCACGTTCTGCGGATTTGATCCCTAAGTTTAATAATAAGAGCTTAAAGAGTTGTTCATTGTATTGTTATTTTTGAACTGCTTGTAAGTGAGCAGGCTTTGCAAAAAAATTAGCTCAAAGTAAGACGAGTCTAGATTATTTTAGTTTTAAAATAATTTTTCCGTGCATATCTTTCGCTACAACTTTCTCACTCTTTCTCTTAATTATAATGGAAATCTTCCTCCACAGCTAATAATTAAATACAAATGTTAATTGCATTGTTACTGTTCATTCTTGTAACTAAATATTAAAGCGTGATTTTATTTAAATCTCGGTAAATTTAAGTGAGAGATCCAAAACATTACCGAGGCAAAGAAACTACAAATTTAAGTGTAGTTTTCCAATGTGCTAACATACTATAAAACTAACATTAAACCGTGTCAAATTTCACGGGGGTTTAAAGCAATTATAATTTAAATAAAGAGTTATAATATTATTAGTTATAGAATCTAAAAATAAAACATTTTTATTACATTAGTGTAATAATTTTATGAATATATAAACGTATTCAGAAAACATCTTTCCTTCTATCCAATTAAAAATGGCTTAAATAAATTTAAAAAAAATAATAATAAATAGAAACACTTAGCTCGTGTATGTCATCATACCTAAAATAAATACAAATACGTTCGGATTTTCCTTCAGGAGAAGAGCAAATACACACCGTAAGATAATTATATAAATATTATGCAAAATAGAACAGCGGGAGAATTTGTTTTTTCTTATATATTTCTAAAAAGATGTATGGATACCATACCCTTACCAGTACAGTAGAAATATTATAATTCAAGTGTAGGAGTTAATTTCAACAGTTTAATGTGGCAATTAAAATTATAAAATAATTTATTTGAAATTATCCTGAAAGATAATTTGAATACCGGATTTATACAGGGTGTATGACTTAAGGGTCTACCCCGTTTACAAATTATGATTAAGAAATTGAATGAAAAAGCTAATTTAATTAAGGGGTCATTGGTAAAAACTTTCTAATCATAACTTTTAAAGGTGTAATGTCCCATTGGGCATAAATGTCATTGAACAATTTCGACTCAAAATTGTCCTACCACCCTTTTTTGAGCACCCTGTATATTAAAGATGGGGTCATTCACCACCAGAGATTTATGTTTTCAATGATAAGAATGAACCAGAGCCAAAGGTAAGGATAATGATTTTTAAACGACGGCTGTTTTAGTACATGGATTCTGCTTCCATGTTTGTTAAAATCTAATCCTGTATAACTAAGTTACAGAAGATGATTTGAGAAAAACCCACGTATTTGGCCAACATCCTACATTTGATTATAATTTTGTAATAAGATTAACCCTATACAGAAGACCCATGCGCCTAAAAATTTAAAAAGACATCAAAGACACCGGTTGAAAAAATCTCAATTGCTTAGAAATGGAAAATAATTTAAGTTGGTATTTATAAGCATCCCTCTTTAGTCAAGAATACTTAAACAAGCTCGTAATTTAATGTAAAGATGTTGGACACTCTACTTCAAATTTCTTAAGAGTAATTTCATAACGATCTCCTTGTCTTTCTCACTTCACTTAATGATCTTCTATTTAACTAGATATTTAATTAAGCATACGAATCACGTTCCAAATACGAGGGATGGTTCAAAAGTGTCAGAATTCATTTCTTTTTTAACAAAACCTCTCAGAGCTTTTTCCCCCTATGGGTATCCTTCCACCTTTCTTTATAATTGAGCTGAACATTAAATCTAAATGACTTCCTCTTCTTAAGATGAAATTAAAACTATCGGGCGAAATATGTGCTAGAGAAAGGAAGATTGTTTGATGGAGGGGGAGGCATTAAGGGGGGTCAAAAGGGCGACTAGAAGACCCACTTACTCCCTGACCCGTGAGCCAGAAAGGGAGAGAGAGGGGGGGGACTTAGATAACGTGAATTATTAAAACTACTTCCATTTTAAAGAGTACAGAAAAAAATCGAAAATTATTTATAGAATCTGACTGACTGGTGGGGCGAGTGCGTCTATTTTATAAAATTTCATAATTTTTTATTCAGGGTAACCTGTCATCAGGAGGTCAACAGCCCTCTACTTTCTCAATCTCTTTAAGGTGGTCTAATGACAGTAAAAATTAACGCTTGAAATATTGAATAATTAAAAAGCCTGTGCCTTTAATTGACTGACACGTTTTTCAATGGTGATTTAATGGTTCAACCATTGTCACGTGGCGGGATTTGCATATTTTACCCGCCAAAATATTATAGACTGTCCCGCCATCTAGGTTCGACTTCGGTAAGCCTAATTCTACAGCAAACTTAAAATTAGGGTTACCAGAAGTAAAACTGCGGTTTCATTGCATCGAAAATTAGTTCATGTAACATTACACTTACGTCAAGCCAAAAATAATTACTATAAAACCCATTTCAAGCTAGGGCCTAAGCCTACTATCAATTGGAACGCAAAAAAACTACTTAATTACTGAATGTTACAACACAACTACTCAAATAAAATATTCCCAACACTTAAATTAGGCTAAATGTTAAAAAAAAACTTACTCTAAAACGATGTCCTCTCCCTTGAATAATGTAGTGTCTTCGTCGGGAATTCGAACTAAAATGGCACCGACAGAAACCGCATTGATGTCATGTGATTGGTGGAGACAATAGGGGTTTCAATAGTTCAAACAGAGTTCAGCCGCTTCAGAAGCACAGGGTCTACAATGTTAAAGAAAGGTTTTAGCGCCAAATTCGAATATTATACTACAATTGAATTTAAAAAAGGATATTTATTGGCTATGAGATTGAAATTACAATAAAAACAAAGAAAATTAAAACACCATAATTAAATATAAAAATATTTACAAGAATAATAAGAAACAGAATAAAGCTAAAAAAAAAAAAAAAAAAAAACATTACTTTTTTTTTTAGTTTTTTACACATAAATGTGTGGTTAAGAAACCACTCATTTTTAACAATGTTAAACTATGATTGATAATTTAAATTACATAAGCAAGAAAGAGAAACTGTGGCTGATTAATTAATAGTTTGTGAATTATTTTAGTCAAAATCGGGACATTTTCATATTATATTATTAAGGCACGTGAGATTTTGATGAGAATATTTTTTTTTTAAGTTTCTTTTTAAAATACCAATTAAACTTACCATAGTTACCACCAATTTACAAATTCCAGTCATTTTTATTTAAATATTATCTTGATGCTGATTTTAACAAGTGTAGCTCATAAAATGGAATAATTCTTTTTGATTTTAAGTGTTTTTTTTTTGGTCTTATAATATTATTTTTTCTTTATTTAAAACTACTATCACTAACCTCTTTTCTAGAAATATTTTCATATAAAATTCATTTCATGTAAGTACGATACCATAAATTAAAATTATAATGGGGAGAAACTTTGAAGTTTGAAATTAGCCTTATTCCTGATCAGCGCCACCTACCCATAGCGGTGACTTTGAAAACTACTGTAAACGGCAAGCCAATCAGATGTCGCTAAAATCTGGTGACGTCATTTTTGGTAAGACCCGAGAGTGCCAGTCAGTGACGTCACCAGATTTTAGCGACATCTGATTGGCTTGCCGCTTACAGTAGTTCTCAAAGTCGCCGCTATGGGTAGGTGGCGCTGATCAGGAATAAGGCTAATTTAATTATTCTTATTTAAATTTAAAAAAACAGACCAATTATATAAAAAAAACAATTATCCCCCAGTAGTATTAATTAAGATTAGGTGATAATTACTCTAAAAAAACGAGACAAATTAAGATACTGGCCGATTTTAAAAGAAAAAAAAAACAAAATGAGAGAAAAATATCGGAAAAAAACTTCCGTACTGTCAATAATGTTTCTCAAAACACCAGTAGCTTATCAAAACAGACACAAAAACAAATGAAACAAATTCAAAATTCAGGTTTGTTACTTTCTAAACCAAACCATACAATTTATACAAAGTTTTATATTTATTATAATTAATTTGAGTTTCTTTTTAAAACGAAGCCTTTTCAAACTCATATTATTAAATAATATGATGCAATTGGATGTAGTGGCAGTTAACAATGAATTTTTTTGGATCCCAGGACCAAATTACAAGAATAAACCCAAAACTTAATTAATTAAAGTTAAGAGATCAATCAATCAATCAATAGCAAACAGGAACCCAAATGCCATGCTCATCTTTCCTATAGAAATGTGGCCTATTGTCTGGAAACACCGTAACCCCTGGAAACGGATTCTGTTGAATAAATTTTAACGTAGCTCTCACTTGAGAGGTAAAACTGGGCGGCTCCACTTCAGGGGATGTAGACAAGTGCTATGAGAACGGTAATTCATTATAAATTAGTCACAACTTGTAAATGCTTTCTAATTAATTAAATAAATAATTACTTGTCTTATAAAATCGTCATTTTGGGACAACCATAGATCAACTCCTCTTAAAGGTTCATAGTTAAATGGACCAATGCGTAATAGACATAAATTGCAGTCATAAATGTCCAGCATCTTAAAAAAAAAAAGTGTATATTAAAGTGTTAGTGACATAATTTTCGTCATCCACAAACTTAATATGATATGTTTACTTTTTTATTTGGTTTCGAAGCAATTTAGAAAATTGCAATCAAAGTATTGTGTTTGGAAAAGGCTTAGTTAAAATTTTGTTTCGTTTTATGACGTAGTAAGGAGAAATTTTCTCTCTAGATATCGCTCACGTGACGACTGTTAGTGTCTCAGCGCCGCGTTAAGCCTATTTTATTCATATTCGCGCGCCATTAGTAGAGGGAGTCTCATGCGCTCACGCTTTCCCGCGAGATGCCGTGAGTGACGTATCAAGGAGAAAAACCCACCAAAAATATTCTCCGCAAATTTCCTTTTGCCCCCCAAATTTCAAATGTTTGAAGTGTTTTTTCTGTGTTTTCCCTCATATTTAAATATTTATCAAGCATATTTTTCGAATCAGAAGAGTTTAAACTCTCAAAAAAAGTAAGGTTTTCTTTAGATTTGAGATAATTTTTAAATCATGTCGCTATTCCTTTAATATTTATGGGTTCAGGTTTAGGAACTTCTGATTATTTTAGTTTAAAATTAATTATTTAATATTTACCTCAACTTCATAACAACGAGTATAATGCCTGGCACATCTCAAGGGCATATCAGGTCCTTTATCGGGAAAACTGGCTGGAAATATTTCTCCACTTTTTAAATTTACACCAACACCATAGACAACTGGCCAATTAATATTTCCACGTAGTGAATTATTAAGTTCTCCTATACAAGCAGTGACTAAGTGAACTGGAATTGGTTGCTTTTGGAATGAGTCTAAGAAATGTCATTTTAACAAATTAAATGTTAAATTACATCCTTATTTAATTAATAAATAAATAAATTGAAATAACTTACAAATTAACTGTAAAGAGAGTTCCTCCGAGTATCTTCGGTGATCTAAAAATCCACCAACTAAATGGAGTTCAATTCTTCCTTCAACACTGTTCATGGTTAATTCCTGAATCCTCCTGACCATACTATTAACACCTTGTTCAAGGCCAGCCCCATCAAAATGGCCCACCGCTACTGCCCCAGACCCCGTGTGTCTTAATACAACAATGTGGCATGTAGTGGCATCATCACTTCCAATTACACTCACATTTTCTGCAATAATTATTATTATTAACTTATAGCAAACACTTTTAAAGAATACTATGGTAAAAGAAAAAGATCTTACTGTCATGGGGACCAGTTGCACCAAATTCTCTTTGGGACACGTAAAGGAGACCAACAGGACCAATTACTTTGGGTATTTGAGCAATAAGAGCTGCAGCTACATCCTGCATGCAACCATTTGTTTTATAATTTTAACAAATAAAATATTAAACTTTAATTGTTTTTTTAACCTTAAAATGAGGATATGTTTCTACAAATGTCCTTGTGTCCGGAGGGACATTTTCCATAATAACATTATTGATTAATAAAGGCATCTTCACTTGCTAACTGTAAAATTAACGAAACACAACTTTCACAACAAGATTCAGAATATTCCTAAAGTAAGCTGGGAAACATTAGAAGAAGCCTCCGAGTCCCATTACACAAGGAAGAAAAGGCTTAGGATATTATTACTATTAATCTCAAGTTTCATTTCACGAATGCATGGGAAAAAAGCAAGAACTTAATGATCATGACACAAAGAGGTCAGATCTTTGCTAGTTTTCTATCCTTTAAAGAAAGGTCGAGAGCTAGCGGAGTAACTGAACTGGTTTTGAGGCCAATTTCAGGACCCTTACATGATGCAGTAAACAATCAGGTTGGGGGAGGCATTTATACCTCGATCTAAGCAAGGTGCATAGACCTAAGATTATGGGAGTCTACCTGCTGCTAATAATGTACATGTATCTCATGATGTAGAATGGCTTTTTATGATCTACGTGTGTAATTTACAATGCAGGTTATAGAATGGAGTGTTGGATGGCCTTGCCTAACTTCAAACTTCTGTCAAGTTCCATTGACAGAGAGTTTAACTAGATGAAGGGTCACACTTATACAATTCCCGAACTGTTTAACTAAAAAATCGCGACTTTTTCTGATATAAAATCTTGAGAGTTAACAATTTATTTTTCAGAATCGCGCTTACACACGTAGATATAAATATTACGTAATCATAATTATTCTTGTTTCACTACTCTTGAGAAAACAGAAAATCCTAAGAAACTGGGTTCTCTAAGCCTCGGCCCTTGACATCTCATATTTCGACGAAATTTTCAAAAATATATACAATTTTACTTACATTTCAAACGCATTTCTTGGAAAACTCTTTCTTTAAACTTTATTTTAAACCATTGCAATCTGTATTTACTAATTCTAAAAGATATAAGAAGTTGATGAAAATTCCGATGCAACTCCTCTTACTGCGCGCTTAGCATTAGAGTACTGATTTTTGGCGGGAATAGATGGCGCGAGTTGCCGAAGAAGCAAAGTTCCCTCCCCCTTTTATTCCCGATACCAAGAATTGATAAAGAAATTCCCATTCTGCTTTAGCATTCTTCCCAAGTGGCATCTTATTCTTGTGAGTTAATTTTTTACGTTATTACTTAGTTTAATTGAGGTTAAAAAATACGATATTATTGTTCGTATTTTCTATGATTTCTCCTCTATATTTTCCTTATTATTATATTTCCATTATATATTTAATTATTATGATGCGAAACGATTTCCACGTTTCATCTGTTAAGCCTAGGCCTATTTAACTTACCACGTTTTATAGAGTACTGGCACTCCATGTTAATTTCTCGTAGAGCGTAACGTAGCCAAAGGCAGGGAGGTGCCATTACCCTATTCACCGTCACGTCGCTCGTTTTTTTAACATCAAAATTAAATAAAATTTTAGGTTGTCCATCGTTACATTAGGCCAACTGCAAGATGTCGGGAGGTTTACCCGCTCTAGCCCTTAAGGAGGATGATGTATCGAAACTGCTTGCCAGTAGTACCCATTTAGGGACCAATAACATGGATTTCCAAATGGAACAGTACATCTTTAAGAGAAGATCCGATGGTATTTACCTCATTGATTTGCGTAAAACCTGGGAGAAATTGCTGTTAGCCGCCAGAGCTATCGTGGCCATTGAAAATCCAGCTGAGATTTGCGTTATCTCATCACGTTCTTACGGTCAAAGAGCTGTATTGAAGTTTGCCTCCGCTACTGGAGCTACCCCAATTGCGGGGCGTTTTACCCCAGGAACCTTCACTAATCAGATTCAAGCTGCTTTCCGTGAACCTCGTTTGTTAGTCGTAACTGACCCAAGAATCGATCATCAACCAGTTACTGAAGCTTCTTACGTTAACATCCCAGTTATTGCTTTTTGCAATACTGACTCTCCACTCCGTTATGTTGATATTGCCATCCCATGCAACAACAAGGGAGCCCACTCTATTGGTCTTATGTGGTGGATGTTGGCACGTGAAGTTTTACGTATGAGAGGATCCATCACGCGTGGAGTTGCTTGGGATGTCATGGTAGATTTGTATTTCTACCGTGATCCTGAAGAAGCTGAAAAGGAAGAGCAACAACAAGCTGCTCAAATCCAGGAGAGACCTATGAAAGATACAGCCGGAGACTTTCAATCAGATCAATGGGGAGGAGATGTTGGTGTCCCTGCTGTTCCAACTGAAGTTTCGGATGTACGTTTAAATTTCTAAAAACTTTTGATTGAACAAGTTCTATGCCTAATTTTTTTTACAACTCAATTACAGTGGGGTGCTGAAGTACCAGTTGCTGCTCAACCAATTGGAACTTTCCCACCAACTGAAGATTGGTCAGCCGTACCGGCACCAGTTGCTGCCCCTGTTGCTCCCACCAATGATTGGGGTGGCACTGGCAATGTAGAAAGCTGGAGTTAAATTGTATTTTGTACCAAAATAAAATAATGTCAAAGACATTTGAAATAAATGACGCAAAAACAATTGTCCTCTTTATTTTCTTACCTTTTCACTTGGCCATCTGCAATAGAGCTATGTTAGAAGCCTCAGAATGACGTCACCCATGTTATTTGCCCATAGAACGAAACTGGTACCAAACATGGCTACCCACTGCTAAAGCAAAGCCCGTGACGTTTTACATAGGCACTGACGTCACAACTGAGATAGCTCTATAGAGTAATGTCAGTTCTACTATGCAAACGTCATACCATAGAGTAGAGGGGGGAGTAGACTGTGTATCCCTCCCTCTAGACGCGCTTTTGTAAGAGGGGATACTGTACGCGCCTGGTAGGGGGGGATGACACCGAGCTAAGAGATAGAAGCAGACTTAGAAATAAGGATAATTTTTAAACTAGTCCTTGGGACCAGTGACCCCCCTAGTGTCCTAAATAATAAACTGGTCTCCGGAGTGGTCCCAGCCTTTGTTCTCCTACAGATTTGCAATTAATAAACTGGTCCCGAGGACCAGTGACCCCCACTTTTTGAATTAAAAAACTAGTCCAAGCAATTAATAAACTGATTTTGGACCAGTGGACGTGTGCTATTTCTAAGTCTGGATAGAAGGGTATGACGTTTACATACGTAGGTAGAACTGCTCTAGCTCAGTGTCATCCCCCCTATCAGGCGCGTACAGTATCCCCTCTTACAAAAGCGCGCCTAGAGGGAGGGATAAACAGTCTACTCCCCTCTCTACCGACACTACTCTATTATACATAGTTTTCAGACTAGGAGGATTGATACCATTACACCAAGAGACCTGGCTGTTCGGTAATACCATTAGTCCGCCATGTAGCCCGGCCTCCTGGTGTGTATCAATCCTCCTAGTCTGGAAACTACGTATTTATCTTGAAATCTAACAATCTCCAAGATTATCCTCCGTTTCGGATTTAATTCCTTTTGAAACTTAAGCACACTTGAACCCATTCACTCTTCATATGGTTTTTATTTTTTTTTTTTTAAGTAGTTTTTGATTAAAAATATTTGTTGCCTGTACAAAATATTTCACCAAATAATGGTAATACAGTGGCAAATACTGTAATGGTATATTGACAAAATCTTATACTGCAAGAATAAAACTTCTGATAGAGGAGTTATTTATATTTACAATGCTATATACAAAAAAGTTCTCTTCCTCCGAGGAGGAAATTTTGGGGGGTAATTGAGAAAAAGGGGGGGGGAGAAAAATGCGGCACAATATTTAGTTAATATGTAACATCCACGCTTTTTTTATTATTGAAAAAGATTATAAATTTTTTCAATGCTATAATTCCTCAAAAATGGCACAAAAACGTTGTTTTTATTACGAGACTCTGGAGACTGGAAATAAATTTTTTTTATTATTTGACTTCACTCTTTTTTAGGCGAAAAAAACTTCCGTATCGGTACGATTTAGTAGAGTATAACCATAACTGTATAAGAGACATTTTTCGATATTTATTAAATATTTAATTATAAAAAAGAAATATTGGTGTAAATATCTTGATATGTTTTATAAAATAAGATAAAGATTTCATTTTAACTCGTCTAAATAGTGTTTTAGATAATTTGTCTAAAATGTTGGTTTTTTTCCAAGGAGAAGGATGGTAGGAAAATATTACCCTGATTACCTAAGCTAAAAGGTACTGTATAATGAGATTCTAAAGAATTAAATAAAGGGTAGAAAAATTTGTAGAACAAGTATTAAAATATATTAAAAATAAGATCAATTAAGACTACCGTAATTATTAAATTGAACAGTAAAAAGAGCGCCAAATGAACTGTAGTTTTGTTTCAGAAAAAACAAAATAGAGAAATGTTTGTATTGCATTTGTTGAGAGTGATCGAGCTACATTCGTGGATCTTCGTCAAACTTGCGCTAATATCTGTACTTCATTTTTGTTGGCTTTGTACCCATCTGGTCCCAGTTGCATTTGCACCGAAGGCAACATATTCCTCAACCCAGAACTTCGATTAGGGTTGGGGATAACTTGTTGCGTTCCAGTAACTGCCACAATGACCGTATCCTGATTTCTAACTTGAGAAGAGTCTGTCGTTTGCACGATTGTTACTGTGTTTATGTCCGGATGTTTGTTACCCGTCCTGACAATTACTTCCGGGGAACCCGAACTCCCACGTAGTTCAGTAGCGCTTGAGGGGGAAGTCCAACAATCCGGTGGAGTTATCACTAAAGGCATGGCTACTGCCACCGGGCTATCATCGCTCAGACCAGCAGTCACGGAAGTCCTACTCTCGCCACTGGGAGACGTTAATAACGGTGGTCGTTCCAGCGTCGAACGGTCCAAGGTGGACCGGTCTGTCACTGAACGTGCCACGTCGGCGCTGCTCAGTGGTAAGGCTGAATGAGCAGAATCGTTGAACATTAGAGATTCGTGAGATAAGTAGCTCAAAGTCAGAGAAGGGTCTCTGCTGTGAGAATGACTAGGAGGCGTTCCGGGCATAAACGCCGAACTAGGAGTATTCGTTCCAGGAGTGTTTGCATTCCTATTCGTATTGCAACCCGAAGACGAATCAGGGAGGTCGCCGATCGTGTCATTTCGCGTCAGCCGAGAGTCCAGCGTGTCCGACGACGCGTGAGGGGCGCCACCACTTCTTAAAATCGCGACCGAACTGGCTCTTGACCTGTAACTAGGAGGCCGACTGTAGTCTCTGTCGACGAAACTCAAAGGTGGCCTGTCAGAAAGAAAAGAAACAATTTGCGTTAGTAGGTTTTTGACATAAATTCATCCGTAAAACCTATGGGAAAAAACCTCGAATGAAGTGTGGAACTAGCGTGTGACCTATAGGTTGGTGGTGGAGAGACCGGTGAGAGGGCGTTTGGCGGTACAGTTGTTCCCTGCTGCCTGTCCAACAAGAGGAGTCGAAGCCTGTATTCTTGCATAGAAGCCTGATAAGAAGGCGGCGGGGGTCTGTACTGGAATTCGGGGTACAACATGGCTATTTATGAAAGAAGACGAAGAAGAAAAAAATTAAATGAACAACAAAACCTTAAAGAAAGAAAAAGAAGAAAATTATAAGAGGGATGGATGAGAACGAACCGGCGTATGGATGAGGCGGTCTCCCGTAAGGAGGCACCCTGGGAAGAAAACGCCGGTTGAGATCCGGATTCGCGCTAACTCCAGAAGAGCTGGGTTGAAGACCGAGCATGGCACGACAGGAAGGGGCATCATGGGACGTCAAACGCCAAGCGATGCCGCTCACGGTGATTAAGACTATTCCAACTCCTAAAAGAAAACAATAGAATAACAGTTAGCAACAAAGACATAGGCGAAACACGTAATTGATGACCCGATGGAATAGTAGTAGGAGAAAGGCTACGAGAAACCACGAATACACCATTGGACGAGGTACGGAATAATTACGCCCTGCTCCTCCCCAAAATTAGCTTTTGAAATAATTTATTTGATTAGTTTTGGTCTAATACTGGAGCGCGAGGAAAAGCAAATTTATTAAAAGGGACTGAGTGTTAGAAAGAGGGAAGTCGGAACTAAAATTATCGACATTCGTATTACACACGTAGTGGGGAACGATTTGGACAAGGCGTCGGGAGAGAAGAAAGGGTCGAATGGCAGCGCGGATGATGAGAACAGAGTGGAAGAGGCGGGAAGCTTCTTTACTCTCCAAGGAATAATTACGCGGAAAGTCTTATAGGGGAATAATAACGAGTAAGGGTGGTAAGGGTGAATGCCTAGTGTTAGAACCCCAAGATTCAAAGTTTCCCCACCAAAGTACGGACGATCTCTTAGTAGCGCTCAACGACAAGCCAAACGCGGGCGCGGTTCGCTTAAGAATTAGTTTCATTTATCATTTTGGAGAGAGCGAGAGACACACACGGAGTAAAGAGTAGTAGGCGAGACCAAATTCTACAATTCTGGGCATTTTCGAGGCGGTGCGAGGAAGAATGTCTTTGCAAGGAAGAATTCGTGCCCATTAAAACCCGGGGAGATTCAATTATAATCCAGCAGGCTGTTATAATAGCCGTCCCAGTTTGAGAAAGGCAGCTATACGAAGCGGTGCCTTCCTAAACCTTAATTCATTATCGTTATATTCTAGTATATTAACGGCGAATATCTAGGAACGCGCGTTCGTTTTCTATCGCTTTTGCTCCAATCTGCATATTATTAGGACAGGGATGAGTTCACTCCTCTCCCTTAAAATTTGGCTTTCGCGCCTCCTATATAACTCCGGAACCATTCCGATCTCCACCCTTTTGGCAGAACCAGAACGCTTGCCTATCGCTTATCCCCAAACTCGCTTACCGAGTTATAATTTATGGTTTATGGACGGACTATTATAAACCTAGAGTTAGGAGGTATAGAAGGGGCGTATCCTTTTACGAATCAACCGTGGAATTCTGTTGGAAGCTAAACTCTTTAAGGGTAGAGAGGAGGCTTATTGTTAAGTCTAATCATGGTCAACCAAAAGCTCGGACATTGGCATTGTCCTGTCAAAATTTACAGCCCTTATAGCAGATGTCGAAACCATGGAAACCCTAAAATAATCTCATTAAAATATCACAAAATCTCACGAGCCTTATCTCAAAACTGCAGGCGCCTTAAAGGCAATGCATAAATATTGTCTTAGAACTACAACTTGTACCCTCTGGTCACGTTATAATGGAAAGTCAACCATAGACAAGACATGATCTAATTTCTAGATCTACTAGAAAAAACACTTCAGAAACAACATTTCGAAATAGGGGTATATGTGGGACTGTGAAATAAATACTTAAAAGGGTCTGGGAACCAGATAATCTTCCCACAAATCCTCTTTTATAGTAGTTTACCATGGTATGTGTTTTTCCTTATACGTACGTGGGATCAACAAGCTAAAATAAAAAATAAGTTAAAAACCAACGAGGTGATAATCAGACGCTATGACCTAAAATTTCGTTTCTTCCGTACTTGTAAGTTGTACATGCACGTACTGGTTTTGTTTTAACGAGCACTATACCCGCTTCCACCAATGTAAGTACGTACATTCCACTAAAAACCACAGTATTTTCTCTATCAAATCGTCCTAATTTCTCTTTAGAATGCTTAATATTACCTCCGGTTCTGCCCAATTTAAAATGTCACGTAAAATAATGTTTGAGCCACGCGATGCCCCCGCGAGCCATTCTTTCTTAAGTGACTTTCACGACGCGAAATTTGTTTTAAACTGATCCCAAATAATCTAAATTAAGTAGGATTAGGGTGATTATTACCAGGAGATTTTACCAAAGCCAAAGGCAATGAACGGAGTTTAAAAAACGGGTAACACGAAGATTGGCCACGCAAACTTCGGTATAGAATCTTAAGTAGAAAAAGTTGCACACCCTGAAGATGATATAATCTAGTGTGCCAGAAGATATTAGGTTCCGTGGGTTGATTGGTCTCATTTCAGTAAGCTGCTATGTTTTTTTTTCTTTAAAGAAATAAAAACCGGCCAGATCGCTTGTACCGACCGACCAGGATAAGCCCTCCGGACGACCTTGATAATGTAACACAAGAGAAGTTCTTTGTCTCGTGGTGCATTTTACGTTTTTACCGGTTGCCTGTCGCCACCAGCCTCGCTGTCTATTCAGCCCCAAAACGAAAAGTCCATTAACCCAATCAATGTTAAGAGAAACAATTTTTTCGCCATATCAACAATAGAACCCAACATATGACGAAGGCACATGGTAATTTCGGAGTTGATCTACTTCAACTCTAACGCCCGAGGTCAAAGCCTGACTAAAAGAACCGGTGTATCTTAACGCCGAAATATTATTATACAAACCCGATACTATATTATTAAAAAAAGCTCCGATAACCATTAACTTCCAAAACTTTACAAACTTTACAAACTTTAGACAGAAAGGTCTATTTTTATTTTGGGGATAATTTTCAAGAGCTGTGTCATGGACACACGATTTCCCAACAAACTTTAAACGTATCTGTAAATGAACCCGAACGCTTTTCCCAAGCTAAACCTAATTAAGTCACAATTCGAAACCTTCAACCCATTTTAATATTTTTTACTGAATAAAACTTAAAAATGTTCCTTATTTTTCATATACAGGTGAATCAAGGCATCTAGACGCAAGGTCACGCGTGGTACGGTATGGGTTTGTACAACAGACGTTCACATAAATTTTATAGGGAAAAACATATCGTAATGATAAAATTTGCATAACTAGTTAAATGGAGCTTAGTCGAGTTTTATTTTTTGGGTTCAGAATAAAGTTTGGTCTCATTTGCGCCCCTGAAACGTTAACAGTTCCTCTAAAATGTCTCCACCCCTCTGATTTCAGCCGGATATGTTGAATAAAATATATCTCACCGGGATAGTTCACCAAAGAGTGACGAAATAGTGTCTGTGAAATATAATGACTTAGGCTGCGCCCTTAACCAATTTTGTAACGTCGTTAGCTCAACAATCCTTCCATAGAAAACATTTATGGGTATAATGGCGCCAACAACCCTTTCCCACCCAAAGATACTACACAGTTAAAGAAATTAACCGAAAACATGAAGCAAAAGTCCGTAACATCCATGTACTACACGTGCAACGTCAATCCTGACCTTCTATTCCATTATAGTTTCTCTGTGTGCTAAGCCTAATTTGAATGCCCTTAATCAACATTGGAATGACACAAGATTACCCTAAAATTATTTATTACCCAACTAACCAAATTTCACAGCTCAGTCCTTTAACAATAATTGAACTTTGAACTTCCTACTGAATTTTAAGCGCGAACCCGAAGATACCTTGGAAGGCGTTTGTTCTTAAATTTGACAAAAGATAATAATTTTTTCATTTCTCCTTTAACTTTATAAATTTCAATCGGAAATTGTTATTGTTTAAATAAAGGTGTCTCATTCTGTTTCTCTAATAGGCCAAGGTAACCAACCGGGTTTACTTAGAAAAAAATGCTATAATACTACCACAAGGTACAGTAGCACTGTATATAATATCTTTTGTTTGTAATTGAACAAAGAACAGTTGGGAAACCTTCCTATTTCATTCCGCAATTCTGTCAATACCTACGCGTTCCCCATTTCTTGCTCGTCGAGGTGTTACGAGCAGTTATACCCTACACACACTTAAAAAGAAAAGAAAACATAATGAAGTGGAATTTCTTAATTGTTCCCAGAAATAACCGTACTTCATTGTTCGTCTCCCTTTCTTTCTTTCTCCTCCCCAACCCTCTATATGTCTCTTTCACCTTTTCTTTAATATCTTTTGGCACGGTGTCCCAGACTGGCCGTTTTAACTTTTATTTTATCTATTATAAAGGTCGTCGTGTTTGGTGGCTCGCTTCGGCCATTAAACGCAAAAGTCCTAGGCAATACAATGAAAAGAATTTCCGAGGTTTTTAAGTCATTTTCGCACGAGGGAACAGGGTTTAAGAATTTAGTGATATCGTCTTGGTACATTAAGAATTTCTTATATTACTCCATGAATATACAGTGTGGAAGATACCGTACCGTCACTTATTTGGTCTGGAAATCGGTATATTTAATTGCAGACCGATAAAACCGAGTGTACAATTAGAAATAAGTAACTTCAATAAGGAAACAGCAAGTTTCAAAAAGGCTCTCCCATTTACATCTACATGATGGAGGATTTTATGAAGGAGAAGGCTAGTGGGGGAGTAAAGATGATTGGGTAAGTGGAGGTATGACGTTTGGTAGGAGGGGTTTATCGAGTATTGCCATGTCCATATAGCAACACAAACATTGTAACTTTCAATCATTGTCCCTTCCCCTATTGTTAATTAAAATCCACATCAAATTACTCATTAGATGCTAATTGATAGTAATTAATGAAAACAAAGGCTGCTCCATAATTTCTAATTACTGCAGTTAAATATACCGATTTCTTCCGTCGACAGTTAGGGCTATAAAACAATGGTACAAGGCAAGGTGGTAAAACTGAGCAATTCAATACTCACGAGGGTATTAAAGGAACTCACAGTGACTTAATCCGCGTGTCTTTATGTTGTATCTACGCCAAAAAGATTGGCCTTGGGCGCGGTCATTCAAGGTTGGGAAAATACCAGCCAATTAATGATGGAAAGGCTCCAGGGAGAACTTACTTCCGGGAATCTGTCTATCGTCGTAAAAGCACATGACTTGGCCTTACACTACACTTGAAGTGACTAAATGCAGTTCCCGCCTTTCCTCAGAATCAGGCGGGAAAATTTAGGCTAGCAATAAACTTACTAATCCATATAAAAAGATATTACACAACCCTTTCCTTAACGACCAAAAGGTTGTTTAAATTAAGTTAGAAGAAGACAAGAGTATTTTTGTCACCCTTTCAAGTCGACCATCTGGAACACCAGAGTTAATAACAGGATGCTCATTAAAGAGAGTCATAAATATTTAGCTTAATGACAGGAAATTAATAAATAAGGTTCGAATCTATTTGAAATTTAAATGTCTACAAGAGAAACTTCAAATAGGGTTATGTATCCACAATCTATAAAAATTCAAAATTACACAACCTCAAAACACTTGAAGGGAAATTAATATTTGTAAATTTCTTCACGCAAAACCACAACTACACGATAACGTTTTTTTCGTGCAAATCACGACCTTACTTACAAACAAGCTATAGCTATCGTGGAAACACCTTGAATTTGGAAATAACCCTAAAAAATGACCGAGTCCAAATTTAATAAAGTACAATATAATTATATTGATGGAGGGAAACGGGGGAAAAATATAATAATATTATTCGCGCCTTAATTGAAAGGTCATTCGATACGCTGCGAGGTCAACAACGTGGGGGTCACAGAAGATAACGAAATTTCCTAATATGAAGAGGAAGGAAATTGCTTAAAAACGGGCGGATACATCATTATTATTAAAATTTCATGGCATGTTAAAATAATATAGTATTTATTCAAAGCTATCGTGGAGGTTCTTTGTTTTTTAGGCCTAATTAGACACATTACAATACGGGATTAATGGAGGGGTCGAGCACTTGCCATTTAGCAAAAATTATAGGGAAATAATTCCATTTTTCTTCATCATGTTACAATTAAATTCACAAAATATAAGAAACTTGTCCAGTAATGCATAGTTTACAGGCATGGAGGATTCCTACCACTAACACAAGGAGACCAAGCAACTTAAGAGTGTAAAATAGTCTGCTATTTTAGGCCTGGTCTCTTGTGCAAATGGTATGAATCCTCCTTGCGTGTAAACTATGTATTACACATACGTTTTCAGAGTTTGTAAAGAAGAACCCAGACTCCCTAGAAGCCTGAAATCCTATCGTGAAGTAAGATTTAAATGACTTTATAGATATTTAGAAGAAATCTGTTTTGGCAAATCTACTGATCCCTCTCAGATTTAGCGAGTGCAGGATGGTGCAGTTGTCTTTTAGGGAGAGTGTGACGCGACTGGAGCGTAAAATTCACGGTTGAACCCCCGCAGAAACCGAGGACGCAAAGCTCATCTTGTCCCGGGCACATCATAATAAAAGAGGGTCGAATTTGCAGAAAACTCTCCCATTTTTTTTTTTTTTTTACAAAAGTACGTAACGTCAGTTTAAGACGCGATCAAGTTTCGCTTAGCTAACTCCCTATTTTTTTCTGGCGACAATTCTTTTGTTCATTGACTAACTAGGCTTATGAACTTCGTAGACGACGCAAGAAGAAAGCTCTTAAACCTCCTGGGATCTGGCCTATAGGAATTAACTATACGAGAACGTTGTTATTATTCAGTCAATTCGTTTTGCACGACTTATTTACGTATTTTTTCTACGTGATAGAATTTATTTTATTTATTTACGTAATTATTTATGAATATTAAGTTCAACTTTTATCGCAATATCGTTTTTTTACGCACGGCATAATTCAATATTAACGTTAGCAAATGTTTGATTATTTAATTTGACATAATTTTATTTTTTTTTTTTTCAATTTATCCTGGGTCTCACGAATGGCGTAATTGTACGAAATTTTACGCCATTAAAATGTTTTTAGTGTGCACATAAGTGTAAACGACTAAAAACATGTGCTAAAAATAAAATTAGAGGAGGTTTTGTAAATTTAAAACTTTTTAAAATAAAAATTACGCAAATATAAAAAATAATCTTATCAGAGTAGGTCAAATAAAAGTTTTAAATTAAACCCGTTCGCCTGAATTATGTATATAAATTTAAAGATTCTGGTATTAAAATTAAAATGAAAATGGTAAAAAAAATAGTACTACGAAAACTTGAACTTTTCCGAGGGGATAATCACTCTCATCTTCCCTTACATCGTTCAGAATAAAATAAAGGCACCTTTATATATAAATATAGTACACCAATATGTATGTCGCTAGTGACTAGCCCCTCGTAATTATCATAAACTGTTTCAAGCGATAGTTGCCTCAATAAAAACTAGTTCTTTAGAAATAGAAATTTTGCCCAAAATGTAAAAACACCGTAATTTATATTTTTAGAAAGTGTGAAACATTTAAAATCCTAAACGTATTTAAACTTTCTCAATTTGAAAAGTCAAAAATTATAAAAAAAGAAAGTTTGAAAAAGACCTTCACTGCCCCTCCTCCCAAATCGAAGAAAGTCAAAATTCCAACAAAATTAATACTTAACGCAGTCTCTCCTTAAAACGCGGTAAAGCCAAATAAATGCTGGTCACTATTTCTATACCATTAAATTCCTAAGTTCCATTCGAGATAGTCTTAAGATGTATGAAACTTATAAAAAAGAGGCCCAAATTACTAGAGATAGAAATTCATCAAGCGAAAAACGTAAGAAAACCACAACGATTTGATCCTAGCACGACCGCATTTCATACTGAAATTAAGCCGTATTATCACGCTTTTCAATGCAGCTTCAATAATCACGTGTACAGCCTTCCTATTCGGTATCAATTCCGGCTGACAAAATTCTGAGTAATAAAACAAGAGTCGAAGAGGATTTTTTTTACAATCCTTAACTTCTTCCGTCGAAAGTTCTTTAACTTTATAGGGCCATGAATACGTAGTTTTCCTCTACTTGGGATCCTAAACAGCTATGTAATTTCCTATGCCTTTCTTCGTGAACTAAAGGGGAGGAGGGTTAGAAACCTTCACCCCTGACGTCACCCATAATGTATTTGAACTTAGTAACCACGTGATACTGACGTATCTAGCGACCTCTATCGAGGTTCCCGCGTAAACAAGTTTTCTTTGCGTGTTCTGAACGAGTAAACCAGGGATAAACCTTTGTCCCATATATGTGAATAGCCAATGAGACGTGATGAAGGAGGAGCTGGCTGTTTAACAAAGTTTTTAGCCCTCCCCTTACCTTCAATCAGATATTAGTATCGAGTCTAGGGCTTATTAGACATTCCAAGTGGAAGAAATCTATATATTCCTGAAATTGTAAGCATATAGACACTATAGGCGGTTCTCTATTTGAAACCAAAATGGGTTTCGCTTGGTCGAAGATCGTTTTGCCTTTTTTTAAAAAAATAAAATAAAATAAACTTTGGCAAACGTAAAAATCCCCTCTCGAAAAAATTTAAGCTTTTAAAACCTTAGAAGTTACTCTTAGAAAAAACTATTTTTGGGGAAGATAAAAACTTTTAGCTTTTTTTTTTTGGTATTTTATAGCAGCCAGGAAAAGAAAACAGGTATCGAGAGAGAAGGATTTATTTTTTCTTTCTTTCTCTCGCCTCAGTCTTTGAACTATCAAGAAGTGGAGCGAAAATCGGTTTACTGCAGCTAAAAAAGAAGGCGCAAATGAAAAAAAAAATCTTTTGTTTTAATTTTCAATGTAGTTGTATTATTCCTTGGGTTGTATTACGGATTAACTTCTATACCAACTTATTTAAAACCGTCTGTGAACCGAGAAAATTGTGCCCAATAAAGTTTGTTTTTCAATTTTGACTTTTTTTTTTTTTTTTCCAAATCGTTTTGAGACGTTGCTAGAATTATTAATTCTTTTTCTATTAGCGTATACCACGATTTATCAATTTTAAGATATCTTTAATAGATAAAGATTATCATAACGGAGTCCAACTGCAGGTAAAGTGAATTTTTCCGATTCATTAAACCCGAAAGTAGGTCTGGTCTGAATTGTAACCCGAATGTCAGTCAATAAATTGGCCAACTAGGCATAGGGGTAAGGTTTTTCAGACTTGACTAATCGTTAATACACGGTACTTTCAACATAAAATGTCTATCAAAGAAGTATCGATTGAAAAACAAAATAAAACAATATAAAATAAAAAGAAATACAAAGCAAGAAGTGATATCTAGTTTCTTAGGGAGAAGGTATAAGATGCCTAAGTATTCGCGCGCCATAGTCCCAGTCCCCCTTTCAAATTACAAGGGGGGGGCGTAAAAGGAGGCCGGGCTATTTCGCTGCCTCTCCTCAGTCGGAATATACGTAATTTTCGTCATTCGCGTCGCCCTGACGTGAGTTTTCAAGAACCGATGAGATGCTGGTTGTAATTTAGAGGCGTCGGGGATTAACTCCGGCCAAGTCTACGTCTGGACTGGAGATAAAGCTGAAAATATGGTAAATTTATACCTTCTCCCTAATAAACTAGATATCACTTCTTGTACAAAGCTAGCCTAATACAGGTCAAAAGTATATCAAAGGATGCGCCCTATATCATGTAAGGAAACTTAATTTCCTTAGTATAAAAGACTAAATTAACTTTAATTCTTATATCCCCGCCGAGATCTTAATCTTCCGTGCAATTTAGAACCCCCTAATTAGTAACGAAAACAATAATATATTATAATAAAACTAAAACTAAAAAATTAGGAGTAATAAGAGTTACGCCTAAGCAATAAACGTAGGACAATTCCCTACAATACTAGATTGCGTCTCATTATTCAACAAAAACTACCTAAGCCTAGTTTTTCATTTAAAATACTCCTGCATGGTACTGCTTAAAATTCAAACAAAGAAAACCAAAAAGAAAGAAATTTTTATTTTACTGTTAAAGATAAAAATGTTAAATATCTTCTATTCGGGTAAGTATTATGTTCAGTAGATTACAAGGGCCAGTAACTCTGACACTGTACCTTTGACTGAACCAAAGGGATTACGCCATAATCTTTAAAGCTTTACCCTTGACAGTGCTAAAAGTAAAATGACTACACGTACTTGCACCCTTAGTAAACGGCTACATGTACTGACTTCAGCGTACGGCAAATAAGTTTTAAAAGTTGTATTGGATGAATCAAGATACTTGAAGTTGGTCTATGAGTTGCATAACGCGTTTTAAAAATAATAATAATAATAATAATATTTATATTAAAAAAAAAGCCTTTCTTTTTATGATTAAAGAAGGAGGAATAAATTTAGGAGCAGCACCTTTAATATAACGAGGAAATAAAAAAGTTTTTTTTTTTGCAAAAGAAAAGGCTTAGTTTTTCTCTCAATCTCTCTCGCTCTCTCAAGGGGTCCGTCCGGTTTGTCTTTATACGCTTCAATTAAATCCCCCAAGTTCTATAATTATACATACATGTACAGGTGTACTTGATAAACACTACTTATTTCTTTACGAGACTTAACATTTAAGTATTCGTCCGCCTTAACTTTCCCTATTTTACCAAGTTAGTTAGTTCGTTCAAAAACTAGATTGTAATTATTATTATTGTTTTACGATAACGTTGGTAAAGGTATACCTGAAACCACCACCGCAAATAAGAGGCTATTGGGATCATTTAGTTTAATTACTTTCGTATAATTAGAGAATATTTTATATCCGTCTATCCGAAAGTTAAAAGTACTTAATAAATAAAGCTATCTCAGTTGTGACGTAAGTGCCTAGGTAAAACGTCACGGGTTTAGCTTTGGCAATGGGCGGCCATGTTGGTGGTACCGCTTTGGTTCTATGTTAAAATAGCATGGGTGACGTCATACTAAGGCTTCTGAGATAGGTTGATTTATTCTGAACAAGTGTAGGTACTTGCTAAATAAAATGAGAAAGGCTCAAGAACGCTGTAGTAGATTAGAACATTTTTACACTAACATCAACGTCTCATTTCACATTGGTCAATTGTTCCATTCACCCTTTAATAAAACTATATTTTAACAAATTAAAAACCGCTACGAAAAAAACAAAGGCGGCATGCAGTAAATTTCTTCTCTCGTTAAGAAGAAGATTATGAAAAGGTAAAAGACCTTTCAAAAAAGAAATACCCAGAAAAATATAGGCCCAGAGTTAAATTATTAAATGTTTTATCTCTTCACTATAACTCTTAAATTTTGTCGTTTTCCCCTTCTCTTTTGGGTTTTTGCTTCGGTTCGCGAATTGCTTTTCGTTTAATATTTACGACATTTTACTCCGCGACGTGATATAACAAAAATAAAATAAAAAAGGCTTAGCGAAGGTAATGGTCGTCATGACAACCGCGGCTTTTAATTCTCGTAGCCATGACTTTGCGCGAGCTTCACTGCGGAGAATAATGAGGAAAATATAGGGGGGGGGAGAGGGGGGTTTACGAGAATATATAGGATTCAAAGGAAGATAATGTTGGTTGGGCATATTCGAAGGAAATCGTGACCAATATAAAAACGTTGGTGGCCAAAATAAGCATCGGATAATAAAAAGGAGTGTATATATTGTGAAGGCAGGCACGAACTTGGCAGATTTTCTTCCCATTATCTTTCTTTCTCTCTCATATTCATTTTGGTTCCTTTTCTTATTTTCCGACGTTCTTTAAGAACTAAGAAGAAACTCGCACGAAAATGCTTCTGTAAATTTTTGCTAAAGAGAGACTGAAATGACACTTCAAAAACTAGGGCCCTGTCAAAATAACTTCCTGCATGGGAACTTGAAACATTTTATCACGATTTAAGTAAGCAAAGTGATATATTCTAAAGGTCAAACTGGGTCAATAGAGTTTTCGTATTCAAGGGACCTCTTACTGACCAGCTCTAGAACGTGAAAATTCTGTGTGAGTTCAAAAAGCTTTACTTCTTCCCTGTCTTTGTTTAACTTTAGAAAAGTGTTCAAATTTAAAACAGCTGATTAAACAAAACTGTACATACGATTTGCAATCTAGGAAAAATACTTGTACGTGTATAAGTCTTTGAAATAGATGATTCAATACGGTACACAATGCGGGATAATCTACAGTATATGAAATAGATCAAAACAACACTCCGTTTTCTCATGGAAATCGCAATAATATATACTAAATTGCAGGCTAATTATAAAACAGTATGTAGAATTAGAAATAAGCAAGTAGTCCGGCCATGATTTCACCAAATTATAATCCAATTGGATAACGAGTAATTAGATACATTAACAATACGTTTGAAAGTTGAAGGTCTAAGTTAAGAGAGTTAATTGTCGTCCAATTAAAGTTAATTTTATATTATCTGTAATTACTCATTAAGGGTTTATAATTGATACCAACTGATGAAACCAGTGGCGTATTGTCTTCAGAGTCCTGCACGGGCCGGGCTCAAGCCCGGTCCGGCCCGAGGCCCGGCCCGATCGGGTCGGGCCGAGCCGGGCTTTCCACTTTTGAAAATTGTATCGGGCCGGGCCGGGTCGGGCTTTTAAAATTTTGGAAATTAACGGACCGGGCCGGGCCGGGCTTTTAAAATTTTGGAAGTTAACGGGCCGGACCGGGCCGGGCTTTTGCTCATTTTTCTAAATTCGAGCCGGGTCGAACTTGATTCTCATTTAATCCAAAGTTCAAATGAAAGATAATTTAAATGAGTATTAGCTTCTAAGAACAAATGTAACGAACAATTATCAAAAGAAATGAATAATACACGACGTTAAAGCAAATATGAATTCAAATCATTGATTTTATGTAAAAAAATATAAAAATTACAACTGAACTACATGTAACGGGCCGGGCCTGTTCAATTCATTCAATGTTTCGGGCCGGGCCGGGCCGGGCTTGGTTAATGCATGTAACGGGCCGGGCCGGACCGGGCCGAAAAACCAACTATGTACTCGGACTCGGGCCGGGTTTCGGGCTTATTCAAAATTCTAAAACCGGGCCGGGCTTGGGTCGGGCTTGAAAAACTCGGCCCGTGCAGGTCTCTGATTGTCTTACCTATTTATAATTGTACACAGTCACAAAATTTCATTTAGGCTTTCCGTTGTCAATACCGCGATTTCCAATTCGAGACAAAATAAGTGCTGGTCTAATGAACTATTCCACACTGAATTTCAAATACACCAGCATGACGTATTGCGTCGTTTATAAATTACATAAAAGCGGTTGAATCTGTGCCAATTTAGGGCGCGTCTGACGCAATGGACATTATGAAAACAATCTCTGACTGCATGCTCTACACAGATAAAATAAAAAAAAACAGGGCCCTAATATTGTGACACGAGAAATAATAGCTAGTTACGTCGAGGGAGTAAGTCATACCTGGTACAGTATACCGTTCTCCCTTTTTAATTTCCTACAAAAGGATATAGTAACATTATGAAATGCTGCTACTGCATGGGGTTATACAGTAATGGTTAATTTCTTTTATCTATCGTTGAATTCAACGATGCGAAACCCTAAACGAAACCATATCTATCTCCTTATATGCGGTAATAGCGCCTGTTAACTTTTAAACGTATTACGGTCTATGGAAAAATTACAAGAAGTGCTATTAACTATGATTATAAAAGGAAGAAAAAAAAACATACCTATATTCCCAATTAAAATTTTTTTTACGTAATTTGATTTTTTAAATGAAAACCTACCTAGTTAATGGAAATTCATGAATAAAAGAAAAGTAAGAAAAGAAAAAAACCGTTGAAGAAATCCACCCCCGCCATAAAATAAATAGAAACTTATCGTGATTTATGGAACAAGTTTCTTTCAAGGGAAGATAAACTATTCGAGAATCCGTTAAGATAATAGAAATTCTCTAGATCCACTTTTTATCTACACATGACATGTATATTTTAAATACAAAGTTTCGAGTGGGCATGGGTGTGTGTCTGTGGTGACAGAAACAGAATACACGAAAAACAAGTTTGGCGAAGAACTATATCGAATTGGGAAAGAAAGAGTTGGAATACAATCTTAGAGTTCAATTAAACTTTTGCGTGCCTCGATTATTATACAAAGTTCCCATGCTAGGAGGATCCATACCATTTACACAGGGAGGCCAAGACACAAGGAGACCTGCCTCACTAGGTGAGGTAAAAGCCTATTGAAAATGATCCTCCTAGCATGGGAACTATGTATATCTTACCTTACTAAACTATGAATAATAACTAAGCAATTTGGTTACTAATTGGGTACCAAGAAATTAATTTGAAGGGGTAACCAGCCTTTATTAGTTTTAAGAATACTAAACAACTGGTCACGGGTCAGTACTGGTAAACTCAAACATCATGCACTACATGGTCTGATCAAATCTCAAAACATCGATCTATAGTGTCTGATAAAACATCAAAACAACCGCATAGTAGCTAAGCCTAACCGTTATTAATTCACTCTCTCTTTTTCAAACACTTTTGGAGTCAATCGAATGGTATGTGTTTGTGTTAAGGCTTTAAGAGTTAGCCAGCCGTGGCTTCAGAGTAAATAGAAAATTTCATAACGAGAAGGTCGAGGAGTGAATTTCGAATATATGTCTAAAAACATATCGGGATTCAACACGATTGACCCAAAAAAAAATCAAAAAAATATATTAGAAATACGAGAGAAAGGGAACAAGAAAAAAAACAAGCATCATCGAACTAAGCCTTATGATAACGAAGTTCATTAGAATTTTATTCCCAACAGCGCGTTCACCCCTTATAAAGTCTGTCTCATCGTCGACCTCCCCAAGATACCCCGGGGACACGATGAATATTTATGAAGATTATTAAGCCTAGGCCTATATCTCATCAAACCAGACTACCAACTAAAAATTTGTGATGCCTTTTATTTTTGGGTGCTGTCTAAGATTGAAAAGTTCGGTTCCAAGATATTATATTAATGGGAGAGTAAAATAATATCATACTAATATACAAATACACCTCTCTTTGAGAACTCATCATTTTAAATTGTAATAATGAACAGAGTTGAAAGAGATCCCCGAAACGACGAAATAAATATTCAGGCAATTTACATAATTATTGTATAGTAATAAGACGTTTTTCTTTTTCTTTTTTTAAACCCAGACAATGAAATTTTTAAAGTATAATGTATTAAAATAACAGTGATTTTTATCTATGGGAATAATTTTTTTTTAGTAAATTATATATTTGTATAATTTTTCCCTAAATACGAAAATAATTTTTTTTAAAAATCTTGCCTTTTTACGAAAAATAATTTGAAAAAATTTTATAACAAACAATAAACTATTGCAGACTTAAATTTTCGATAAAGTGAGTTCAAGGAGTTAAGAATACAGTTAATTTAAATAGGACAATCGAAGCTTTCAGAATTTCGAAAAATTATTAGAATTAGTAGAATTTTATTCGTCAAAAAAGGATTATGGATTAAATATAATCCTATTACGTATTTAAAACTACCCGCAAAAGGGTTTTCAATTAACGAAATTAAAAGGATTATTATCTCTTGGTTTTCCTCAAAAAATTTAAATTGATAAAGAGAATTTCAACCCTTTGGAATCAAACCAAGACGCTGAAAGAGTAAATATATTCGGGTATTTCCCCTTAAATTTCCATTAAATTAATTTTGAAACAAACACAAAAAGCTTTCAAAATGGTAAACAAAATGATTAGAATAAACGTCAATGGTTTTGGCAGAGGATGTCGAAAACAAGGAACAATAAAACCATTTTCCAAGTCTAAAATTATAAGCTCATATTCTTGATGTCTGGCTCATTTCGCAAATAAATATTTGATCACATTTTGGAGGAAATATTTCACATCCAAATAATTTTAACAAATTTTAACAGGCGCCTAGGAAAAAATATTACAAAAAAAAGCGTTTCTATATCGTCAAATATATCGCGATAATTATCGTAAACGCTCGAATAAAAAGCGAAAACGGATATTATAGCGATAAACAGTGATTATTAATTACGTATTGCAAAACCGAAGTTAAAAAAGAAAAACGTCCTTATCAGAGAGAGAAAAATGATAGAAGGAAATTTAGCGTGAAATTATTTGCGATATCGCGATTAAACTCCATTAAAAACAATACGCTTCGTCTACCGAGCGTAATTTTGAATACTTCTACCGCACTGATTTAGCGTAATTCCTGAATCTCACGCAATAGAAATTGCAGCTAGTCCTCTAAAAAGAAAAGCGCCAAAATCGTTCTTAGGCCTAAATTCAAATTAAGCCTAATTTGTTTATCATAAAAGTATTTGTAAACATCTTTACAAAACGAGTAATATTCGAAGTTGTTTGAAGCGCCCATTAATAATAAGACAGTATCGTAGAGGCTGTAGCCTAATTTCACTAAATGAAGCAGTATATAGCCGTGTAGCATTACACAAAAATGCCCCCAGAGAAAGAAAGAAAGAAATAAAATAGCTGGAGCGATTTACGCTAAATGAGAAAATGGAAGTAAGAGGACCAGAGAGGAAGAGGAAGAGGAGGAATGGGATATCACCCAACAATCCGCGCGACCGATCCGATAGAACGTTCGTTGTCATAGCAACGAGGAGATTCTCCGAGAGCGAGAGCAACAGTATAGACTCGGGTGTGTGTGCGCGTGTATTTTTTTCTCTCTCTCCACCCACGCGTCACCCAACTCTTAGTTGTATCGTTATATCTTTCTGAGGGCCTGCTTTTAGAAAACTGGGTCAAAATGACGTCATCACGCCACCATCACCACGTCTCTCTTTTCTCAAAAATTTCTCGCAACCAGCTTCCGGAAAAGAACCAATCGCGAATGGAGGAGAATTTTCTCGTTACTATGGCAACGATCCTTTTCGGATTGAAAGGAAAATAGAATGAAGAAGGGATGGATGAAGGAAGGGTCAGGATGGAAGGAGCTGAATTCTCTAGGCCATCAACAGAGAGAGAACCGTGGATAGTAGCTCAATGACATTTAGCGCTGCAGCCTCTAAATCCAATTGATTCTAGTTACAACTCCCAGTCCTTTCACGCACTGCCACCACGGTTTGCCAATTGCCAACGCTTGCCAACTCGATCGCGATGATGGGTAATGAACAATCCTAACAATTTTCCGCGAAACTTCTTGACTTCACATACACTTTCATTTTCCATCATCAGAGAACATTCAATAAAAGGGGTTTTACCGTTAGATAAAGGTTAACGACATATTCAATTTAAGAATATTGAATTTTGTATGCAGTGTATAAGACATATCGGACCAAAACTTACTTGGGTCTAGATATCATCATATTGACTTGCCAAACGAAAGATTTTTTTCAACACTAAAAAGTTTGTCAAAGTCAACACAGAAATATTGTATTTTTGTTCACTTATGGTTAATTTTGTAGTATATGTAAATACTAATTTAGAGATGATAATTTAAATGTTAAAAACAAAGACTTATTTAACACGCAGTTACATATAGGCCTGCAACAATTTCCTTTGTACGTATGCATGCATGCAGGCGTATTGCGATTTCCTGGCCCAGACAGTGTATGTGTTGGTCTGTTTTCTATTTTCTTTCAGACTGTAAATTATCAATGCCTAATGATAGATCATAAATTAAATTAACTTAACTTAAGACTCACTCCTAACAACAAATACAGGGTTGGTAGCTCTCAAGACCAAACCAACAACAATAATTTACACCAAAAGCCCTTGAATATTTCTTAGAAGAGCACATAAAAATAAATATTTCCAAATGACGGATTGACAAGATGAAGAGCATTTTCTGGTCTCTAAAATAAACAATACGAACTATTTTTCGCTTCCTATGGCGAAACTAGGTTAAGTTTGTTTGCTTGCTTTATAAAATATAAACATGACATGGCATGAGTCGTGTTTTATATATTTTATAAACAGGCTGAAATTAAAACAATTATAAGAGGGTGCTTAGCTAAAGATTTCAAGAAACATAAAAAAAAAATCAGGTGACCCATAAAAGGCATTTGAGCCCGGAGCAAGGACTTTTAGCCGGTTATAAAGAAAACAAAAAAATAAAACGGATGAGACCACTTCTATAAAAGTTAATTCTTTAGGAAACAAAATTGTTTGGCGCCGTCCTATGACTATCCGGCCATCATAATCTAATCGAAATCTGCAGTACACTATAAGGAAGACCCGGTTCTTTTTGGAAAAAGCCCTACAGGCCATGTGAACCCCAAAACAGGTCTTTGCAAAAAAAAAAAAAAAAAATGAAACCCTCGAATCCGAGACGAATCTACTATATATGATCCACGATTCCATAAAGGTGAATAATAAGGTATAAGTCGATGGAAATATAATACAGCGTAAGAAGCTAAATAAATACATCACAGACTTCTTAATACTAACACCAAGTTCTAGGGCGCCAGCGTCCCCTAGATGTTAAACTTCTATACACAAAACCAGACCCATTTTGCATCCGCAGAGAGGATGGGTGTCTGGAGCGAGATAATGGTGAGCGATGTATTTCCTCGCATAGCAGGTGCATTTAATGTCCCCTTAGAATAAGCAGATTTTAGCTGTGTTGCTCATGCATATTTTTATTTTATTGTTTCTCCAGATGCAGAAGCTCATGCGTAAAGGGAGGGTGACAAACACTTCCGTTTTATTTCAATACGGAGTAACAATTTTTGGCATGCAATTAGATTTTACTGATGACTAATAATTTTGTAACACCATAGGAGCGAAGGCACTCGGCGTCGCCTGTCAGCCTGTCGGGACATTTTCTATTACTTTTCATGCGGACATTATTCCATAAAGAAGGGTTTTTAAATTTCTGGCCGCCATTTAAAAAGATGGGAACCAGTCTACTAAATATTTGCGAAATCGGTCCAAAAGAGCGGACTTTGTTGCATAGAGAAGATTTTTTACATTTCTGGGCGCCATTTTTTAAGATGGCGGCGGATTGGAAAAATCTTTCTTAGTACGTGCCTACTACTTATGAGTAACGTTCCTGCAAATTTTCAGCTTTCTAGGGCCAGCGGTTTGGGCTGGGCGTTGATAGTCAGGACTTTGATTTGTATAGATATAGATAATTAGAAACCTGAACCAGATACATTAAGATTGTAAATAAGTATTACATCCTCTCTTTAAACCGAAGCAAGAGGAAAGAAAAATGCAAAGATAGAAAAAGCTATTTGTTTAGACTTTAGAGAAAGCCATGCAAGAATAACTTTAATGGCATGGTAAGACGATACTTCTTATTACTTCGTACCAGTCCTTGGACTATACAGCACTAAAACAAAGTGGAATTTTCCGACGTTATTCATCTAAAATAATCGAGTAGTATTATCAAATTAGTCTTAGCACGGCGCATGCGCTTTGACAGTGAAACGAGAAACGTCGAAAAACATACAAAAAACGGTTGGGATTAAATCAGAAATCTAATATCATTATCATCATACATTTTTCTTATCATTGAAAACCGGTTATATTACGATAAACTTTACTTATTATAATCTGGACACGTGGACTTTCCATGCATAAACTTAGAAAGAAAGAAAAGAAAAATATGTAGAACTATACCTAAAAACATTCTGTTAGGATAAAAGCTCTTGCTAGCGAATAAAATTTAGTTAAACAATAAAACATCAGAAGGCGTGTATAAAGAACGAAATTTTTAAAAGGCCCATACGGAAATCCTGCCTATATTGTAAAGTAACGGCAGCTCTGAGCCTTTCGTATACAAAAATAATAGAATAATAGCATAGGTTGCCTGCCATATAACATCACCCCCACTCACTCAATTTTTCCAAAAATTCCAAAACAAGACTGAACCGAGGGGTTGTTAAGCGCGAAAAGTCTAGAATGGGTTTTACAACTTTAAATCTCAGTTTCTCCAAGAAGCGAGATCTAGTTTACTAGGGAGAAGGTACAAATTCGCCACATTTCCAGCTTTATCTCCAGTCCAAACGTAGGTCCGGAGTTAATCCCCGCCTCTAAATTACAACCAGCATCTCATTGGTAACTCACGTCAGCGCGACGAGAATGACGAAAATTACGTTGTATTTTCCGACTGAGGAGAGAAGCGAAATAGCCCGGCCTCCTTTTACGTCCCCCCTTGTATTTTGAAAGGGGGACTGGGACTATGGAGCGAGCAGACTTAAAGGCATCTTATACCTTCTCCCTAATAAACTAGATATCACTTCTTGGTTTTATTAAAGCTAGTGGTTAGCCCCTTGATTTGTGTTCCTATGTATGTTTTATAGTGAAAGATGAAGGATATACGGTATGGGCCCCTTATTTCTTCCTATAAACTCAAATAATTTCCTCCCTTCCTGTAAATAAAGAAAGAAAAGACGAATAACTCGCCGCCAAAATTTGTTTAACTTTGTTGGCGTAGGAGGTTGAACTATACAGTATTTGGGCCTCCTCTAAAGACGACGTTCATATCACCTTTTTCCTGAGTTACTAGCCTACAGACGTTTGATCAAAAATTTTATCCCAAAGAGAGGAAAATAAAAATAAAACAGAATCTTATTACTGGCAAATATTCGAAAAATGTTTTGATAGAAAAAAATAAATATTTTTAAGATAAGCTTGCGTTAAGAGGGAAGTTATGTTAAAATTCCTGCTTAAACGAGAAATGTTTTTCTACTTATTATTTTTTTTAATCCTTCACCGGTTCCAGTTCAGCATAGTTATTTTCATTACTCGCAGTAAACAAATTAAAAATTTACATATTTTCATTAAAACCATAGTTTAAATTCTCAGAGGGGTGGAACAAATGACAAAAATTAAAATTAAGCATTTAAGTTGTTGTGTTGGTGTAATTGTAAAAGTAAATGTCAACTAACAAACCCAAGCAGGCAGCCAACTCCCCTTTCCTAATTAACGTGTTTATAAAACACTGGCTGGCTAACGAGGGACCTTAATTAATTATTTCTCAGCGTTTGACAAACGACCTTGCACCATAAACATCATGCACCTTCTCGTAACGATTGTGAGAAGAAAGAACCAAAAAAAACTGAACTAAGTAATTTCATATTAAAAAGGATAGTTATATCATGGCATCTTAGAAACCATTTTTCATTTAAAGTAAAAAATAATTTAAAAAACATATTTGGCAGGACCATATACATTTCATACAGTATATTTCGAGGGTAAGGTAGAAGCTTCATAGACGAATAAATAATAATAGGGCTTAACTTCTCACGCTCCAATAAATGCGAAAATTTGTTTCAGAGAAAAAAAATATTCGTTTTTGAAAAACAAGATTACGGTACACTGTTCTCTGAGTGGTGAATTTTCTATGCAGCAAACTATAGAAAATGATCATTTTCATATCACATTGAGTTCTGTATGATTCGAAGTTTACACATCGAAGTAAAATATTAAGAGAAAGATGCTAACATTAAGAAAGGGTTGCCACTTAATTTTAATTTTCAGATATAAATTCCCCACTTTTCCAGGGTTTGTTTCCCTGACCTTATCCTATGACGTTTTAAGGTCCAATTGTTAATTTTTAAATATGTAGGGTAGATACTTGTCAATAATTTGGTTTAAATTGCGATTTTGGTGTCCGGTCAAAGGTGATCTCGATAAAAAAACGGCGTTTAAAACATCACCCAGCTGGATGGTGGTTGACCAAGCAACTTTAATCAAATTCCCTGACCTTTTGGACCTTATAATGAAATTCCCTGACTTTCCCAGGTTTTCCCTAGACCTATATAGGCAAGCCTGAAAAAAATTCAAAGCTTTGGGGTGTGTGTGAAGCTGCCAAGTTGATTTAAAGGAGGTTTAAGTAGTTGAAATACTTTATTACCCTTCAAGTTCTGACCTTCTCGCATAAAGAGGCAAGATTGCAAAGAAGTGTATTTTTAGCTGCCATTTCTATTTCAAATCACCGCGAAAACAAAAGGTTAAAACCTTTATCAAAAGTTTCAAAAAAGCTTTCATTTCTCCATACAATATTTTTAATATAAACCTTTTTTAAGCCTCGGCCACATGGTTACTACTTTTTTTGTTAAAGACTAAAAAAGGAAACAGGTTTAGGCGTAGCTACCAAGCTCTCTCTCTTTCTTTCCTTCAGGGTAAAACAAAATTGCTACGCTTCACATGGTGGACGTGGTACCTGAGGTGGTACAGTACTTACTTCAAAAGCAGTATGAGGCAATAATATCCCTCCACAATATTAAAAAAGATCCCAGAAAAAGTTACAACAGGAAGACGTAAAAAACCCAAAATACTACTATGCAGGGTGGAGTTTGTATGAAGTATAAAAATTTGTATTATAACGCGATTCTGTAAAGTAGGGATGATGATATGGTTAATCGGAACCAAAACTAAGATTCAAATCGTATCTAAAATGACCTCGCAAGGTTGACCCTCATAAAAATCTTCCTTAATATCTTACTTGACCTTTAAAGGTCACTTGTATTTTAAGATATCAACAAGGCAATATATATATACTACGTCAATGAATTTACAGTATATCAAATCTGTAATCAAACTTCTCAAATTTCAAGATCCTTACGTGTGCATGAATATGTGTGTTAGGGGGATGTTCATTGGGAAATCAATTTTGAGTCGAAAATCTAACAAGTATGACATAACGAACGATATGGGAATGGGGGAAATTCAACTATAAACAACGAATAGATTTCGTGAAATTCTACATGAAGATATTTTCTATCTATTCCCCTTAAAGATGGTCTAGAGAGACTGGAATAAGTTTAATTCAGACAGAGAGGATAGTAAGACCATGAGGATCTTCACAACTCGCTAGAGGCGTAATCCCTCGGAACTTCATAAAAGGGGGGTGTGGTACGATGTCTCCCCCCCCCCCGGTTGGTATTTCTCTAGCAGAAATGAAATGATGATGAGGGGGAAATATAGAATAAGGTGGAATGTTTTTTTATTTAAGAAGTCTTTGGAGGATCCAGTTTTCTCTCTTCCCTCCATCTTCAGACCAGACACTCGGTGTATTCTGCCATCCCAACCCCCCCTTCTTTACCCGCCTTTTTCTCTACAATGGGCAAACTGAGGTCAAAACCTACCCACTTAAACCTATATACCAGGCCAGAATTCTTCAAAAACATCGTGCTTATGTACCTGTTACCGAACCCTCTAAAAGTTAAATCACCGCGGCATGAACTCTAAACCTAACTCTATAATTTTGATAAGAACAAGTTGACTTAATGTTATACGTTTCTTATATCTAGTCGGCACATTTTAAAACATTTTAAGTGTGATTGTAGGGCAGCAGTGAAGATGCTATTTTCTTTTTAATATTGTTCTAAAACCATTTTCTCTTTTTCTAACCGACAAAAAAAATCCATAAAGTTCTGTAAATTCGAGCTTTCAGTGGGTTTTGAAGGATGGGGGGGGGTAAGGGGATTACGACAGGATATAGAGAATCTTTTAGGGTAGCTTTAAAAAGTTATTAAGGCGGTTTTTTGAAGTGAATAACAAAAGGGTATTTTTTTTAAGAGGGGGGTGGATTGAAAACCCAACCTTTCCTCCCCCCACTTCCTTGATAAAACATTAGGCTCTGGGAACAAAAAAATGGAATTCGAAGTATGGTATGGCTTCGCCTCGAAGCCCAAGCCTATAATATTTTAGAGATTACGATCTAGAGACGGGATTTTTGGGCGAAGTAAAAAAGAAAACTCTAACCCCATGAATTTACTAGTCTCTCTCGAGAATATTTAAGAGCTCTGTCCGACCTTTGTAGATTAACGAGACGGGTTAGGATCAAAATTTCATGGATAAACGTACGAAATTCGAGGGAAACTATACTATAAATCCAAGAGTACCGAAGGAGAGGAAGAATAAATCATTTTAGTGGCTGGTTAAGATATTTCAGTCACGTGACTCGCAAAAAGAAAATAATCGTGAAAGAATGGGTAGTAGTTGTAAAAAGGGTGGGATGATGAGGCTACGCCAACGTGTATGGGGAGGAAAAAAGGCGCTTTGATATATCGTTTATCTGGCGCGGACTAAATGGTCCATTGTTGGGCGCTTAAACTACGTTTTCTACCGAGGCTTACGGATCTAAAGAGTAATTTGGGAAGAAAAGAGAAAAATAATAGCTCACCAATCATGAGTAGAGAAACGGTCAGGTGCTCGCGTCCAGTGGCCTTCAAGGCTCCGAGAACGGTTCCCACGATGGCGCAACACAATCCCACGAAAGCGATCATGACGATAAACCATCGTATACTGATGGATTGAGTGACCATGACTCCGCAACAGTGTTTGGGTTCCTCGCCTTCGGAACTAACCCCTCCGCCATGCAAGGTCGGATGGTGGTGTTGAGCGGCGGCGTGGTGGTGATGATGGGCGGCCGAAAGTCCAGCACTGGCCCGAACCGATCCGGCCGAAGCCCCACCGCGGGGTCGGCCCCCGTTGCCCGAAAAAGGGTTAAAAGAATTGGCCCGTCCGTCGCGACCCGACCTGTTGCGGCTAGTGATGGGTGGCGGTGAAGGTGGGCAAGGTCCTCCGTGGCACGAGGGTTGGGGAGCCAGGTGTGGCGGTGGGGGTGGAGGATGGGCTGGAGGGGGCAACCTTCGCGCGTTGTTCGTCCTGTCATTCGGGGGCAAGGTGGAGTAAGGCGGGGGAAGGTGAGAATGGAGGATATCCGGTAAGGCGTCCGAACGATGACCGCCCCCGCGATTCCCATTATCCAACTGAGTTATTTCCTCCGGTTGATGAAGATGAGCGTTAGTGGTCAGGCCCATGGGTGGCAAATGACCGCCGCCGCGACCAGAACCCCCGTTTCCGACACGATGACGCCTGCTACCCTCGTTGTTAGCGTTGGGCATCGTCAAGGAAGCTAAGGCCGGGGTGGGCCTCGGCTCGGCCTCTCCATTCCTCTCAACGCTACGAGAAGAACGGGGGCGATTACCGCCGCGAACTACGTTAATTAGGCTTTGCGAAATCGCGTTACTCGATCGAGCAATTCGTTGTTTAGGTTTCAAACGCACCGGTGGACGACGGATGAAAAAGCTACGAGCGGATAAGGCTGGGCTGTGACGATGATGTTCTTGTTGTTGTTGTTGCGGTTGCGGATTCCTCCTAGAGCAAGAAGACCGAGGCCTATCCGTCAAATCCTGGTCCTGGTGGTAGTCAGCTCGATTTTCGGGTAAACTGACGCGCGAAGAGCAACGAGAAAAGGGCGACGAACGCCGATGACTATTGGGTAAAGTGGAAACCGAACCGCGATATCCTCGACTTATCGATTGACCAACCAAATTTAATGGAAGGGTACGACACGATTTCGGACGATTATTTCGTTCAGATTCCGAGGAAACGTAACAAGGATTAATAAAACAACGATTCGTTAATCCGTCGACGACTAACGCAACCTCCTCGTTCTGGTTTTCGACGCGTTCTGAAAGCTCGGAGGGCGAGACGTTTTCATTGGACACGGAACTGGCTGCTCTGTCTCCGACTTCTCGGTTCGCCGAGTTGTTTGGCGCCATCTTTAAAACCCGAAAAGGACTAGTTTTCCGCGTTGGCCGCCCGCGTTCGATATCGGAAATTAAGGTCCAGGTTCCGAACAAAGTCTCTTGGCACAGAAAGGAGGCCTAAACGGGTCATTCAACTAAAACGCTAAGCGCTAACCGCACCACAATTCGCTTTATTTTTTACGGCCATTCTTCACGGTTGCCTTTTAACTTCTTTTTCCCCCTTTGGAAGTCCTGCGTGGGGAGAAAGATGGTGAGATAAAAGTCAATAAGGATCATGATCAAACACATTTTCGTTTATTTATATTGAAAAGAATCAAACGGGATTCGGATAAATGAAAAACGCTCGAAACCAATCGACTCAACAACCTACCCTCGAAATAGCAAACAGTACAAAACAGAAAGTGATCTAATAAATAGAAGTAAATCACCACTTATCAAGAGCAAAGCACAAATAAAAAAAACGTCAACAAACATAGATAAGCCAAACCCACCCACAACCCAAAATTGCGTTGAGCCCCAAGTTCCCCTAAACTTAATCAAAAAACATAGATTAGATTCCCAAAGGTCACAAAACGAAAAGACAAGGGTACACTTCCAACATGGCAAATTACTAATGTAGGCACCGAATAAGGAACACCTAAGCTAATGTATGCATGACATTAAAGCGAGGGTATACTGGAAACTCCGGATTTTCATCATATCGCATTACAAACCATAAAAATCTTTATTTTATAATTAGGAAATTCATAAAAGCGGGTTAAATTTCCGTATGTACGACTACTTATAATAAATATACTAAGGTGTATAATAAACTCGTTCCAAATGGATACGTATATTTGCGTATAGTGACACAATTCCTAATTCCATCCACCACCAAATCCGGCGAAACGTCTCGAGCAGTTACTCTGGTTCACGAATGTTTACGGAATCTTTTAAAGGACATATTCTGAAGTCCATAGGCGACGTTTTAAATCCCTAATCTTTTTCGTTAAATGAACACCAAAGTAAAGAGTGCAAGGGAGAGAGAATCTTCTAGAATCAACTGAAAACACAGAGACAGCTCATCCCTGTCCCTAGATTCAGTACTTAGTAAGATGAAAACCCTAGTGTTCTCTAAAATCGATCGACATCAAGATGAGAACGGTAGGGAAAACCTAAAGACTCAGTCAGTCAAGGGAATATAGGGGCTTAAAAAATTCCCAGAATTTGAAGAATCCTGGAATTCATTTTGATATTACTCTTTTAAAATAATACCTGGAATAAATTGTTTTACAGAAAAAAGTAATAAAATTTAAAATACCCGGATTCTTGTCTTGCGAAAGGGAAAATTACGTTAAATTTTAAGGACAAAACTGTTAACATGGGAAAAAAAGTTTAAAAGGTAAATAATATACGCGACATTTTTTTATATAAATATATATAAAAATAGATAATAAAAATTTTTCATTTTTTCCTCCCATCAACTTTCAATTTTTAGAAGTTTCCTTCAAAACAGGAATGTCACTTTTTTTTGGTAATGGTCGCGTCGCGGGTAAAAAACGTATTTTCAGTCACGCTATAAATCATTCGTGGATCTCCTGTCTACTCTATAGTCCCATATCTATCCAGTAATAGCGGGAATACCGTTCCCATAGTGTTATTTCCTATGGGAGAATAACAACGGAGTGTCACTACTATTACGAGAAATATTTCTATAGCTAGCCAGACCTACAAAACAACAAAATGCCAGTAAAGTCTACAAAAATACCAAACGTGAACAAACATTAACTAAATGAGAAATTAAAAATATACCTACGTGATGCAATTTCATTGGGAAATTAAAAAAATAAATAATTAAATTTAATGAGTTCAAAGAAAAAATTAAAAAAGGCCTAAAACTTTTAGGTCAATCATTTATCAAAAAGTTTATAACCTCATTATGTTTATAATAAACGAAATAACGGCTAATTCATCAACCTTGTTCGTGCAGACGCGAGTTCAAGAAAGCTGAGCGAATTAAAACTTAATTAGTAGTTTATTAACGTAATAACGCAACCGTCATGATTCAAGAATATATACAAGAACAAGATTCTAATGCATGTGAATTAACTTATATACCAAATTTGAGATTAAAAAACAGCACTTCGTTACATATAAAAAATAAGTCCAATAATATCTAAAGTAAGAGTTTGATCTACGTTAAATTGATAACATTGAGCTTATTAAAAACATCTAAAAAACGTTACAACAAGAGAGATAAATTACGTCTGAACATTCCGGCCACCTTAAACTACTAAGTTTTAAATTTAACAGAAATTAATATATTGGTTATTCATCTAATGGTAATTGGCATAATTTTGTAACCGGACGTTTAAGTTCCTTATCAGCTGTTTTTACGGTGACTACTCGGACCAGGTTGTCTGTCCCAGGATGTATTTGAACAATTCGAGCCATTTTCCACTTGGTTGGAGGTAGTTCTTCCTTGATGAGAACAAGTTGTCCTATCTGCAGATTTTTTGATGGTTTGGTCCATTTTGGTCTTTGCTGTAACCGTGATAGATATTCCGATTGCCAACGTCTCCAAAAGTGTTGTAATATCTGTTGTCCCAATTGCCATCTGGATAAACGGTTGACCTTAGTTGACGTGAAATCCGGTTCAGGAATAGCAGTCAATGACGTTCCGATGAGGAAGTGGCCTGGTGTTAGGACTGCTAGATCAGTAGGATCCGCTGACATTGGTGATAGGGGTCTGGAGTTGAGGCAAGCTTCTACTTGGCATAGGAGTGTTTGCATTTCTTCGAAGTTTAATCTGGTTTCTCCGACGACTCGTTTCAAATGGTATTTAACCGACTTGACTCCCGCTTCCCAAAGCCCGCCAAAATGAGGCGCAGCAGGAGGATTAAAGTGCCAGTTTATGCCCTCATCACTCATCCATCCTACTAACGCCTGGCTTCTCGTGGTACTGGAAATGGACTGCATGAATTCTTTGAGTTCTCTGTTGGCTCCGATGAAGTTCGACCCACAGTCGCTATATATATCAGAGCATTTTCCGCGGCGAGAGATGAACCGTTTGAACGCCGCTAGAAATGCTGCCGTCGAGATATCACTGACCAGTTCTAGATGCAGGGCTCGGGTGGTAAAACATGCAAAGATGGCAATGTATCCCTTGAACGATTTGAGTCCTCGGCCTTTCATGACCTTCAGATTGAAAGGACCCGCATAATCGACGCCACATTTGTTGAATGCACGTCCAGGGTTTACTCGAGAGGCGGGTAGATCGCCCATGAGTTGATTAATTGTTTGGGCCTTTTGACGGACGCATCGGAGACATCTTCGGACATGATATCGTACTGCATCTCGAATTCCCAGTATCCAATATTTTGCCTGGAGTGATGCCATTATTAACTGAGTGCCTCCATGTAGAGTTTTGATGTGTTCATGGCTGATAATAAGATCCGTAAGTCTGCTTTTGCGGGGAATTATAACTGGATGGATTTGGTCGGCCGAGAGATTTGTGTGGCGTAGTCGTCCTCCAACTCGCAATACACCTTCCTTGTCGAGAAATGGAGTTAGTGATAAGAGTTTGCTTTTGGACGAAAGAGTTTTATGCGTCTTTAACTGGTGGATCTCTTCACCAAAGCTATCTTGCTGAACTGCCTTTATCCAATAGTTGAGTGCCTTGTCGTTCTCAGTCTTGGTCAAGGGTCCGATTTGTCGCAATGTCTTCAGAGATCGCGTGTTATAGATGAAGCGATGCATATACGCTGTTACGTGGGTCAGAGTGGTCAACGACGAGTAGTTGAATAGAAGCTGCTGATCAATTTTACATTGTGCAACGACTATTGGGACCATTCTTTCTTCGAGACTGCATTCCTTTGGTTCTTCAATACAGAGACTTGACGGTGGGGTGGTTTCATTCATGAGGAAGGTTGGTCCACTCCACCATAATGGATGATTTAACAGTTCTTCCGTCTTGATTCCCCGTAATGCGCTGTCGGCCGGGTTGTTGTGACCAGACACGTGATGCCATTGAATTGTTGGTTGGTTATTCTGAATTTCTGCGACTCTGTTGGCAACAAACGTTTTCCAGCGCTGAGGAGGTGATCCGAGCCAAGATAGAACAATTTTACTATCGCTCCATCCATGAACTTCAGGTACGGTACATCTCAAGGACTCCTGTACTAGAGATATTAGTCTTGTGAGCAAAACGGCAGCGCAAAGTTCTAGTCTTGGTAGTGTAGTTTGTTTGAGCGGAGCAACCTTCGTCTTGGCAATGATTAATTTAACTTCAGTTCGACCATCTTGGTTCATCGTTCTTAGATATACAGCAGCAGCAAAGGCTTTTTCCGAGGCATCACAAAATCCATGTAAACTCGCTCCATTACAGTTAGGTTGACTTATGTAACGTTCTATACGTAGTCCTTCAATTCCAGTCAAATCCTCTCGAAACGATTGCCACTTATGAATAAGATCCACTGATAATTCCTGATCCCAGTCTATTTTGACCTGCCACATTTCTTGTAAGAGGATTTTTGCTCGGATTGTTACTGGTGACAACAATCCTAATGGATCGAATACCCTCGCTGTGTCGGATAATACGGTGCGCTTTGTAATAATGGTTCTGGATCGTGGTGATTTAACCGCAAATGATAGGCTATCCGCTGCTGGGGTCCATTGAAGTCCTAACGTTTGTATTGCCTCGGCATTATCGATATTCAATGGAACTGGAATCTCTCTCAACTCTGATGGAACTGCTTGCACTAGTGCTGGATCATTTGATGCCCATTTGCGTAATGGAAGCCCCGCTTCGCTTGTGGCTTGAAGTAATTGTTTTTGTAGTTCCAAAGCCGAACTGGTGTCATCAGCTCCGGATAATAGGTCGTCCATATAAAAGTCCTTGCATAATGCTTGTGACGCCAGTGGATATTTGGAGTTAACATCCTTGGACAGTTGTTGCAGGACTTTAGTGGCTAAATATGGTGCCGACGCTGTTCCATACGTTACTGTCAGAAGTCGATAATCTTGTATCTGATCTTCCTTTTGTTGTCTCCAAAGGATTCGTTGATAACGAGTATCTTCTGGCTTGATTAAGATTTGTCGATACATTTTTTCTATATCTGCAGTTACCGCTACGGCATGGCTTCTGAACCGAATCAGGAGATTTACGAGATCATCTTGCAACTTCGGTCCCACCAGCAGGATATCATTCAAGGAAACTCCATTTGAAGTCTTCGCTGATCCATCGAAGACAACTCTTAGTTTTGTTGTGGAGCTTGACTGCTTGAGTACTGAATGATGAGGTAAATAGTATGAATCTTCAGTGGATACGAGGTTTGTAGGAACGAGCTCCATATGATTTAAGGAGATGTATTCATTGATGAAACTTCGGTACTTGTCATAGAGTTCTGGCTTGTTTCTTAGCCGACGTTCGATGTATTCGAACCGACGAAGTGCAATAGCTCGAGATTCTCCCAACTTTTCTGAATTGGTCTTGATTGGCAACTTCACCACGTATCTCCCCTTCGGATCTCTACTAATTGTGTCTCGAAAGATTTCTTCGCAAGTGGTTTCAGACGATGTAAGGATGCGTCTGTGTCCTATTTCCTCTAACTCCCAGAATCTAGCAAGTTCGTTGTCGAGTTGGCAGGAATGTACCTTGATTGTGCTTGTATGAGTGGTTAGACGTCTAGCTCCTAATGCTCCTGCGACCGCCCAGCCAAAAACAGTGTTAAATGCGCCAGGGATTCCAGGTCGGACAGTGCGTTTCCCGTCTTGAACCACATCCAGGTAAACGTCAGCTCCAAGTAACACGTCTATATCTCCAGGTATATTAAAAGTCGGATCTGCCAGTTGAAGGCCATTAAGGTGAGTCCATGGTTGCGGATTAAATGAAATGTTGGGCAGTCTTTCGGTGACGTGTTGAAGTATGAGAACTTGGACCATCATGTTGAATGTTGAGTCTATGCTAGAGCGTATGTTCAGTATGGTTGTCCCGCGGGAGTGACTGAGACCCGTTGCCCCAATTCCTCCGATGACTGTGTTTTGATGGATTCTTTTGAGATGCAGCTTCTGTATGAAGCGCTCCGAGATGAAACTTGCTTGGGAGCCTGAGTCTATCAGCGCTCGAACAGGCCAGCATTCTCCGGTAATTCCAATGACTTGGATAATTGCTGTAGGTAGAATAACTTGTGATACGTTATTAGCTTGGCGTGATACATGCGAGACAACCTTATCCCTTGCAGAATTCTGTGATGACGATCTCGATTCTTGAAGCTCTCTATGTAAGAGGGTGTTGTGCTTAGCATTACATTTCCGGCATGTTCCTGACTTGCATTCGGAACTAGAGTGATCAGGTTTTAGGCAGTTGAAGCAAAGCGACTGTTGTTTTACCATGCGCCATCGATCTTCTGGAGACGCCTTCAGCAATAAGGAACATTTGAATGTGGCGTGTGTTTCCGTACAAAAGGGACAGGAGCTGTCTCGTACTGATCCGTAATGGGAGACGGCAGTTCTCTTGGAGTACGATGAGATTTTGGTTGCTGAGGTTGACGTTGGTTGCGACGCAGCCAGTGCTCTTGCCTTCTGCTCCAAAAACGATGTTAAGTCTTCATATTTAGGTCTCGATGTAGCCTTTAATGATAATTCCCACTGGCGTCTGGATTCCGGGTCGAGCTTTTCACCAGTGAGGTAGAGTAATAGTGCATCCCAGTATTGTACTGGTTCTTGTAAAACCTTCAGAGCTCGTATGCACTCTGCTGTGGTGTCTATGAGACGTCTCAGTGATGTTGCTGATTCATCCTTAACTCCTGATTGATTGAACAAACGTCTGATGTGAGCGTTAATGATCTCTCTTGTATTGTTGAATCGGTTAAGCAGAATATCCCAGGCTTCGGCGTAGTTACCATCAGTGACTGGGATTGATTGAACTAATACAGCTGCTTCGTCACGTAAGGAAGCTTTTAAATACTGGAACTTTTGTGCTCCGGATAATGATGCGTTGTTATGAACGGTTGCAGTGAAAAGGTCGTGGAATGGGAACCAGTCAATGTAATTACCTCCGAACAACGGCAACTCCAACTTTGGTAACTTGATGTCTGCAGTTGGTTGAATTGACGATGGAACGGCAGGTGCTTGAATATTGAGGGTGTTAAAAAATATAACCAGAGCTTCCATACGAGTGACGAGCTGATTGTACTCGATCTCATGTGTGTTGAACTCTTCTGCGGTACATGTGCTTGCGATATCGTTATGTACGTCTTCCAAATCTTGGGCTAACGAATCGGCCTTGTTCTTGTACATCAAACTTGCAACGGGTGTAATTGGGTTATTATTGTGACTGACTACTACCGTCTCAAGTCTAGTCAATCTGCCCTTGACTAAACGTCTCCTGCTGAGGTACTCGTCCATGGTACCTGATGATCAACTCTAATTGCCGTTTCTCAAAACTCGCGAAACTGTTTCTCACGATTACGGATACTGGTCTTAACAGTTAAGTTGTAAGGTTAACCGATACGCGACTTATATCCGGCTCGACGGACCAAATAATATGTTCGTGCAGACGCGAGTTCAAGAAAGCTGAGCGAATTAAAACTTAATTAATAGTTTATTAACGTAATAACGCAACCGTCATGATTCAAGAATATATACAAGAACAAGATTCTAATGCATGTGAATTAACTTATATACCAAATTTGAGATTAAAAAACAGCACTTCGTTACATATAAAAAATAAGTCCAATAATATCTAAAGTAAGAGTTTGATCTACGTTAAATTGATAACATTGAGCTTATTAAAAACATCTAAAAAACGTTACAACAAGAGAGATAAATTACGTCTGAACAAACCTAATTGCAAAAATGCATTATAATCTCTCCTACGTTCGTTTCCAAGGGAAGGCCTATTTTTTTTTCTACGTTAGGCCTAACGCGTCGATAAATTATATAATCTTTAATTTCTTTATTACTCTTTCGGAAATGAGGTTGCACTTTGTAGGCAACAAAAAGAAACCGCTTTCGGTTGTTACGAAGAGAAAGTACATGCCAATGAAAAAACATTCTCTCCCTAAAACAAAAAATAGATAAAGCTCTTCCCTAATTTGTTATCCAAGTTTTTAGGCTGAACGGGTTAAGCCTAACCGTTTTCCAAGGTAGAAACATTAAGCCTTTGTCTTCAATACTAAGAAAAAAGCAATAACTACTCAACTTTTAAGATAAAACATAACATAACTAGAGCGCTCCTTCGAGCTACATTGGAGATACCTGCTTTAGACATGTTATATTGAGGGGTCAACGAAAGGTTATCCAGTAAAAAATAACGGGGTTAAGCCTAAACGTTTTCCAGGTAGAAACCTAAGCCTTTGTCTTCAATACTAAGACGCAATTATAGAGCAATAACTACTCAACTTTCACTGTAAAACATAACACAGTTACTAAAATAACTATAGTGGAGATACGTGGTTTTGACTTGTTACATTGAGAGAGAGGTCAACGAAAGGTTGTCCGGTGAAAAAAAAGGGGGGGGGGGTCATCGGGCTTGGCGAAAAGCCATTTTATTAATTAAAAGAGATATCCTATTTTGTCACGGATACACCACACCGACGACGACGACCTATTAACATAAACATACAAGGGTTTGGGGGTAAAAAGGGGTAAGGGGGTTTGCTGGCTGCTACGGAAAAACCAATTAGAAGTAATAACTCTTCCGCGCCTCGGCATTTTCCTAATATTTTTCTTCTTTTTTAATATAAATGAATTAAATAATTAATATAGTTCGGACAAGAATAATATAAAAATTATAAATTTAAAAAGTCCAAGCATGCACGACAGCTGTTTCGGAAAGTTTCCCCTCGATTGGGGTAAGGGTTTTGGGCTTGCGAGGAACTATGGGATAGGAAAAGGGTAGGGGAAGGGGTTGAATTAAAACTATAAATCAAGATATTTCTCGATTAGAAAGCGTTAAGGCGAACAGCAGCCTAAAATACCCATCCAACCGAAACGGAAATCCGAGAATTGAGAGTTATCAGAAACGCGTTGTATAATGTCCTTAGAAGCAAGAAGTGATATCTAGTTTATTAGGGAGAAGATTGCTAAGTATTCGCGCGCCATAGTCCCAGTCCCCCTTTCAAAATCCAAAGGGGGGACGTAAAAGGAGGGCTATTTCGCCTCTCCTCAGTCGGAAAATACGTCATTTTCGTCATTCGCGTCGCGCTGACGTGAGTATTCAAGAACCAATGAGATGCTGGTTGTAATTTAGAGGCGGGGATTAACTTCGGACCTACGTTTGGACTGGAGATAAAGCCGGAAATGTGGCGAATTTATGCCTTCTCCCTAATAAACTATAGATATCACTTCTTGTTAGAAGTCGATTAACACAGAGTAAATATTTCTTCCGGGCCAAATTCCTACATTTTTGGTAAAGGTTAATATATTTCTACACAGCGAATTTAAAAGGAAGGGGTTCTACTCCGATTCTATGGATGTTGCACAAGCTAGGTATGTTTATCCGAGGGGTAAGAGACTATGACGTCTGAATATACTCTGAACCTGTATTGGTAATTAGTGTATACAAGAAATTTGATAGTAAAGACCCCTTCGTCTTTGTCAAATGGAGCGCAATAATAACAGGCGGGGGTATGTATGTGGTTTAGACATTAAATTTTAATAAGGCGCGTCTGAAGGTCTATTATTATAATAAGGGAGGAAAGGGGGGGGGTTAATTCGAAGTCGGACAATGTCTTGTCATTAAGAAATACGTGATTAATTAGACTCGGTTTATATTACTAAATATATATTCTATAATATTATAATAAATGAAGCAACAGTCCTTGCATGCATGCATTCATGAAAGAAGATTGAATTTCTAAAACCGGATGTCCAATTTCGTGATTTCCCTAAAGATTTGATAAAGTAACGCTTCATCAAAGGACACGTAGGGGCTTGAGGAAAATTCCTAATTTCTACTAAACCATGGCTTGACATAAGATAGTTTTAAGAGTGTACAACACTGCGGTCATAGAAAATACGACGCTGTAGTGATGTAGTTTGCTACCACCACGAACTTTCTCATGACGTCACACCCTCCTATCTCTTACCTCGCTTTCGGCCCCCATATTGGAAGTTGTCAGCTCAGGTAGTATACAATTTGGACTACCAATAGAGAGCTTTCAGATGAGATAGTAGTACGTCACACCCTCCCAAGTCTTACCGCTGTTCTGGTAGCCATATTGGTTGGGTGGCCTCAGCTTCATTCCTGCTTTAAACCCACCAATATGGCAGCGTAAATTATGTCGTGAGACTCAGCTCCTCCTCCAACTGAAAGCTCTATTTATTGACGTCATGCCCCCGTAGCTCCTCCCCTCTTAGTACCACTCTATACTAGGGCCGTCGTCTAGCTAGCTACCACCTAGTTTATTTATTGTTTACCACTACACTTACTGTAACACAGTTATATTCTTTAAGTTTAAATTTTAGTTCATAAAACGTACGGCCGACTACATAAACCTCATTTGCATAATTCTAAAATTTAGACCGCGTGTACAAAAATTAAGTCCTTGATACATCTAAAAAGAGATGATTTGTGACTATATTTTGTGTAGCGAGAATCTCTTGTCTACTTGATTAAATTTGCATATAAAACTATTCAAATCTCGTCCTCGATTTTAAATGAAACATCCAGACGGTTATTATAATAAAAAGGTACTTAAACTCAGGCCTAAAACAAAATAAAGCTCGGATAAGAACATTTCATTAGTAAATTGCCCCTTGAAAAGCGTTCCGTACGTCATTATTCAAGCTAGAGCTAAATTAAAATTTCATTTCTCAAGAAATAACAAGAATAAGAAAAATTCAACCTAGGCTCTCCATTATAAACCGACCGTTTCGAAGTATTCATTTATAATGAATGTTTTTGAGTCACTTTACTGGGAATCATTTTGTCCCGTAATACGAGGAACTACATATAAGCGAGAGAAACTTGTAGAAAAACATATAACTAAAAAGAAATCGTTGTCAACTTAGTATATAATATCACGCAATTCTACGGAACCGAATATTCTGTATTGTCATTTTTATCATAAGGTAATAATAAAACCCTAAGGGACCAACTCGCTCCCTTTCGGTTCGTCATAGTTCTGAATGTTGTGAAGTATATTAATAAGCCTCTTCGATGCAACTAAAAGGGAAAGAAACGGGGGTAAAACTTTGCCTTAGATCCCTCTTTTTGGCGCCTGCGCTGTAGTCACTTTATATCATTAGAGTGCGCAGAGAAGGCTATGGGTCAACCCTTTTTTCACACCGAGAGGCTTAATACTTTTGAGGAAAACCAACGCTCAGGGGTGGGGCTACGTACCATCTTGGGTTATCTCTCTCCCGCCAATAGGCAACGCCAGACGACCGACACTGCCTCTAGTGGCGCTTTTCGACGCGAGAGAAATAACCAAAGATACCTGCGTCCATTTTGAGGCGTTCGCTAGCTTCTCTACTGCAATAAAATGAATAGTCTATAGATCAGAAAATGGCTGAAATTTTTTACGTCACTTACAGAGAGAGCTAACTTATGACTCAACTTAGAAGGAAGACTAAACCAAAGAAGAAAAAAAATACACCATCTTTTTCGTAATGTTCTCTTGGGTTTCTAGAAACTAACTCCCACCATATGGGAAGGAAAAGGGGTGAACACTTTCTGGAGACGTTGGATTCATTTTTCGTGGCATTTTCTATCTTTTTTTGGGAAAAGACAGAGCAGAAAAAAAAGAGCCTAGAGGGAGATCATTCATAAAATTGGCTGTAGCAGGAAATAAAATAGGTTCAACTCGGTTCTAGACACGGCGACGAAGATAAAAGACGAAGCGAGTGAGAAAAACACTTTCGCTTTCTTTCTTCTTTTATATACATTAGAACAGATAGAAAGAGTAAATTATTGAACGACCGCGACGAAAAATGAGACGACGGTAATTACCGGTATTCGGCCATTTTTTCACGGTCTCAGAATTATGAGAGAGAGAGGGAAAAAAGAATTAAATATTGGATATGAGAATGGGCATTGAGAAACTAATTTACCAATAAAACTGAAGAAACGAAAGCTTGTTAAACTATACCTTCTAAATTATTTTAAAATTTAAAGTTCTTTTGAAGTGTAGAGAACAGCAGGACGCAGGGATAGCCCAACTTATCCACTAAATACGTAATTACTAAATTAATAAATACTAGGCCTAACTTGGGGTTGCAAAAGTATCAACTTCGTTTTTTAACAGAAGCTAGCTAAAACGGATCTTAAACTTAGCAGACCATTTAAATACAGATATATAGTCCAACTAATACTCATCCATTGCCAAATGATACTAAACACTTTTTTGTCGCGAAAATCTGCTTCGAATATTGTCAAATATTGGTTTCTTTAAACAGAAGCCTAAAACCAATCCCAGACTTTGACAAAAACTTAGCAGACCATTTCAATAAAACGAAAACACATTTTTTTCAACCAACTGCATACTGCATGTAATATATTCCTATAAAAGTAACATCTGGATATCCACGCAGTTTTCTCTAATCAAAAACTTGTACCATAAAACAGGATACTCCAGATGTAACCAACTACAAACTCTCCATGTAACTCCTAAGAGATTTCCGCTAAATCGGTGTTCTTAATTAACACTCATTAATACTAAGTTATTTCCCAATCCATATGTATAATAATATCTAATCTCACATACGCAGAAGGGATCCGCCCTAGCAGATGATACACGCAGTTTTAATAATAATGCCATCACCACCATCTAAGCCTAATTAAAATTTGCACGAGGACAAGTGAGGGTAACAGGGAAGTCAGTCCATCCCGTCCATTGACTATGAGGCAATAGACTTAAGGTACATGCAGGTAGAAACTATACTACTCTGTTTTCCTAATTCCCGCCTTTCCCTTTATTAACTCTAAAACAAAGGACACACCGTAACAAACACAACATTCCTGGGACGAATCCTTGAATTTTGGGGGATATGTCGGGAAGAGAAGAACAGGTTGAACGAAGCAGCAACCGTTGTCGCCAGAACAATCAAAATTTTTAATAATATTATAATCCCGTCCCAACAGGAACTTGAATATACATATTTTTATAAAAGGTACTCCACCCATTATTAGTTACCAGTATCATCGTATACGTAACGGTGACCTTGTGACACCCATTTAAGATTTAAAGACTTCCCGGTTGGGCTTTAATAATATAATTTTAAAAAATAAATTAAAAATAACTATATCGATTAATCAAGGTGCTGTTCGTGAATCGAATGTTAGCATTACACGGACAAATTCTTCCTCTACCTTCAATCAAGATTAAAGGTGTTGTGAATGTAATTGAAGTAAGGGCCAAGAACGAAACAGTCGCGAGTTTTTGTGTCAGGAAGTGACTTCAGTATACATAATTAATTCAAAAACATTTTTGTACGCATGATTTGATAAGTGGTTTGCTCCTCGTGTGACGTCAGTGCGATCTCGTACTCAATGTAGAGTAGAGGGGCAAATCACTCATCATTAAAAGACCATTTTTGTAAATGCGCATTATTTCTGATTAAATATAATCTCCCCACAATACCAATTAACATTTTTTTAAATAATGAATTTCTAGTCAGTTCAGCTTGCACCCCATTTTCTCAGACTGCAGTGTTATAACTCTGGTTCTATAAGAAGTACAGGGACCTCCTTTTAGTATGTTATAGCTCAACTCCTCTTTATAAACGATACAAAACTCTTGAGGTTGCAACAAGGCCTATAGTAACAGCAAAAGATACCTCACATAACAACTTAAATGCAAGTTAAGGCTATCACTTCATCATCCCTTCAAAAAAAAAGCTTACAAAATTCCAGCACAGAGAGGTCTACTATACATTTGAGATAGATAGAAAAGGGGTTAAGGCGGAAGTTTCCCGACCCGTTATTCCGCCACAAAGACACGAAACCTAGTATCCGACCAACGCCCGGTTGGTTAGTCCATGCATGCACCAACGAGAGAGAGAGAAAGCGAAAGTTGTTTTTCTTTCATTCTTTTTAAAAACATTAAAAACACAAGGGGGTAGGTAGGTAAGCAACTATTGTTTAAACTATTTAACTTAAACGATATTTGGCACTTCTTCCCTTTCCCGTTTCATAATCTGGACTAGAAACTTAAAGAGAAAGGTCAAAGGTGGCGTTCCATTGTTTCCTTTCGATTAAAAGATCCTTACGTAATCGCGAAGACCTTTTAATACAAATGTGTCAAAGAGGAAATAGAAGTTTGAACGATAATTTCGCCCAAGAAAAATTATAATTTAAAAAAGGTTGAGTAATGAAATTAAGTTTGACAGGATGGAGAAGAGAAATTTTGGGAACCCCTTGCAAGTCTGGCAAGTTTAATACGCAACGGAAACCATAATGTGTCAAGTAAGTTAGAAGAGAGAGTTTTTAAGTAATTACTCCCACGTGAATTTGCCTAATAACCGGCCTTTGGGAGTGTCTAGGCGGTCTTCTAAGTCCTGACATAATTATGGGGTTTTAAAAACATTCATTCTTAGTCCTAACTCCTAAATTTAGAAATTGAAGAAAGAATGCCTCCCTTCTTATCTTATCTTATTTATATACCTAGAAAAACATCAGTTTCATTTTGTACACAGGCTTATTTTTAGGGTCTAAAAATTCAAAACAAACTCGGAATCCAACCAAGAGGGGATTCCTAAGCCATACAGAAAGAGGCGTTGATTCTTGGGTGCCTGCAATGGTTTGTCAGTTTTGTTAGGCTTAATACCAAACGACTTTTCGTTATATAGTATAAAAGAGAAGAACGGGGGAAACTAGAGGGTATACAATGCCTCCGAGATAACAACAATAGACAAGAGAGCGTAAAAGAGGTGCCGCATTCCTTGGACCCTTCAGGAGCTATAAAAAATTGTATTAACGGACCTTTTTAGCCATATACCCCAGCCTCTGCTATAAGCTACCACTTCTATTAAGTACGTACTACGCCAACGGTAACGCTCGATCGTATTCAAAAGCCAACAATCTTGGAATTCTCCAAGGGGAGATGTACATAAATTGAAGTAAGCATTACGAGCCTATTCTAGCAACTCCAAAGAATACACGACGATTTCCGGGTAGGGAAACGATTTGAGAATGCGACACACAAAACTGTCATCTTTCCAACAGTACCAAATAAAGTGATGGCAGTATGGAAACGTGATACCCTTCTATCTCTTAGCTCAGTGTCATACCCTCTTACAAGAAGGTGCCCAAAGGGAGGGATACACAGTCTACACCCCTATCTACCCGCCCGCCATTAGTCTATACTTAGGTTTTCTGCACCCAAAGGTCAAGATATCAAGGTTTTAAAACAATTAATTTTTGGGGTGTTATAATGTGGACAAATTTTGGGAAAAACCCTTTGCTAGGGTAGATAAATTTTCCCTCTTTGCAACGGTACCAAGCACTTGGATCAACGTTGAACCTAGCGCCGGTACTGTCTCGTACTATCTTTCCTTCAGTTAATAGACTTTACTATGGAGAGGAAGTTTGGAAGAGCAGTAGAGATCTCTGGAAGAAGATGGGACGTTTGTAACAATTGAATAAAGAAAAGGAGCTTGCTTTCTAGGAGCAAGAGATGGAAGCTAAAAAAAATAACGTTACTCCTTCGCCCTTGGGGCCAAAATTTTCGGGGAAACACAATGGCAAAAAGATGCCCCAAGCGAGTTCCAACGCGTTTGAGTTCAAACAGGGGGACCCCTAACCTATACACTATTCGCTATCTTCAAATGTACATGCTCCAATGCGAATAGTATACAATCTCAACCGATTTTTCAGGCTACAAACCGAATATAGTAGGGATTCTTTTACATAGGAGTGGTTTTAGACTGGGTTGGCATAAAAAATCTTTAAGAATCACAAGGAGGCCACCCTTGTCGATAAAATTTCTTTCTGATTCGAACAGTCTGATATAAAATACTTATTTTTACTGGTAATATTATACAATAACTACCACCACCCCCACCAACGCGTTCTCTTTCAAACGTTATTGGAGTCTAGACATTCCATTTCAATAGTGCATGCTTTCAGATATTTTTAAGTTTTCTAACTAGGGCATCTTTTATACTCAAAATTTAAATCTAGCAAGGTAATGGTTAAGTATACTATACTGTATAACGTTCTAAATCTATTGTCATGATACGTAATAATGGAATAGAATATACAACTCAATTTGAGATAGCAAATAACCTAAACAGGCATTTCACGAAAAATCCATGTATAATTAATCCACAGTTAACAATCGAATTGAATGATGTATGTAATTTAAAATTAGTAGAAGTATCAGAAAGCATGATTTTTACTTATTTAAAGAATTTAAAGTCTTCGAAAGCAACAGGGTCAGACGGATTGTCGAGTGACCTGATAAGGGGTCTAGCTATAGTAATTACGCCATTCTTAACTAAGCTAATTAACTTATCCATAAACAGTCACACCTTTCCAAATCAATGGAAAGATGCCAAAGTAGTCCCTTTATATAAAAAAGGTGACCCAACGGAACCTAATAACTATAGGGGCGTTTCAGTCCTGCCAATTCTTTCAAAGATCCTTGAAAAGATCGTATACGACCAATTGCTGGCACATGTTATCGATAATAATTTATTATATGAAATGCAGGCTGGCTTCGTACCAGGTCACTCGACGACCACGTGTGTCATGAACCTTTTTGAGACTATAATACAAAGTATAGAAAAAGAGTGGTATGTTGGAATTGTCTTTGTTGACTTGTCTAAGGCCTTTGATTGCGTAAATCATGAAATATTGCTTAATGAACTTAGATCATGCGGGGCAGATACGGGCACCCTTAAATGGTTCACGTCTTATCTTAGTCAAAGAACACAATCCGTAATAATTGGTAATACAAAATCTCAATCAATGACTGTATCTACAGGTGTTCCTCAAGGTAGTATCTTGGGGCCACTATTATTTAACATATATACGAGACATAATCATAAATGCTTAAAATTTTCAAAGTCTTTTGAATACGCGGATGACGATGCCCTTCTCTCTGTATCAGATGACGCTTCTAAATTGATCACTGAATTAGAATCGGACGTAATAACTCTAAAGAAAATGTTAGCCTCACGAGGCCTTATTTTTAATGAATCTAAAACTGTTTTTATGATTATTGAACCTAAAAAATTAAGAGGTACAACGCAAGACATAATCAAACTTGGGTCCCTAGATATATCACGGGTAAAATCATATAAATATATCGGAACCATCATAGATGAAAAGTTAGATTTTATTGATCACATTGAATATGTACTAAATAAGGTAAATAAGAGACTCTGGCTCGTCCATCCACTTTATAAATGTTTGAACATTCAAAGTAAAATTACGCTACATAAATCTATGATCCAACCCATCTTTAATTACGGTAATTTATTTTACAATATTGGCCCCAAAAAATACTTACATAGACTTCAAATTATACATAATAAATGTGCCAAATTAATATTACTCCGAAATAAGAGATCATCTGCCACAGAGGCTCTTAAAAACCTAAATTGGATGACCCTATCTCAAGAATATGAATATCAGCTATTAGTACTAATGTACAAAATCTATAATAATCAAATGCCAAAGTATATCCTTGATATGTTTCATTTAGTCGATCATAACTATAATACCCGCATAAATCTTAAAACCTTTGTTCTGCCATCAAAATTAACGACAACCAACTTGAAAAGTTTAAAAAACAGGGGAATCCAATCTTGGAATAACTTACCATGTGATATAAAAAATATAGCTAACATTAATGAGTTTAAGAGAGATGTAAAACAGCATATTTTTAATGTTTAACAATTAATTTAACTAACGGACCCCTTTGTAAACCAGTTTCGACTGAACAGGGATATCCAATAAAGCTTTAATTATTATTATTATTATTATAATAGGGTATCAAATATAGCTAACTAACTTACTAGCCCCAAATCTAAACAACAAAATAATGACCTTTCCACCCTAAATTTTAAATATTGGATAATCATCTGTAAACAACAGTAACGTGGTCGGAGGTTGATGACCATAGATAAATAAATAGCCGTGAAATTTATGCTAAGCCACGATGACTTTTGCAATATCTTCTAGCTTAAGTTCCCGTTCTGTTTGCACTTTACAATAGGGCATTTAATTTCAACCGTATTTCTTTCACAATATCCGAGTAAATAACAGTTCTGAATTGTGGCAACCCGATTGGTGTTTTTCTTTTTGATAACGTTCGATTTTCTGCAGCTGATTCAATAGAACAGAATCGAATCGAATAAATTTTCGATACTGGCAAGCGTACATGGATTTTTTGTAGCATGCCACAGGGCTTCTAAAGTCTACCTATACTTCAGAGAGTATAATAGGGCAATGGCGGGGCTTTTGTGTTTTGCTCAAAAGGCAGCAGTCCAGGCTCTAGCTTTGAAGAATAGTCTATAGAAGAACGAGTCCCCAGGCCTACTAATACTATTTCTTGTATTCCCCATCTTTTTCATATCCCCCTATAGTATAATCTTCTGGGCTCAGTACTCTCAAACTGCAGCATCCCTGATTCCCTGGGTTAGAGAGAGAGAAAAATAGATGGTGACTCATGATGAAATGAGAAACAGCTTTTACTCTCTTTTCAAAGTTTTTTTTTTCATAGTGCAGGGGGTGATATATACATGGGGCCTCAACATTGCCTAATATTCGGGCGGTTAGAATTAACATTTTCAACGACTTGAACAACTTATTAAAGCCCACCCGATTTAGTTTTCAAACGTTACCACCTTAATCGTGCCCCTCACGAAATTGCAATTATGGAATAATCAACAACGTTTTTGGTTACCGAGGCCCAAGCTGTTTTGATCATCCGTGACCTGCTGTGACCCCTAATCCAATAGTAGACGATAGCCAATAAATTATTGGGCCTTGCCATAAGGGCACTGTCATTGTTTCAAGTACGTATGCACCAAAAGAATAATAACTTACCACAAACGGTACACAAAACCAAATTATTTCAACAAGTCTAGGGCCTCTAGGCCTGTTTTTTTTACAAATCACGTTGTGACACGCCCCCACCCCAGCCCTTATCTCACAATAAATACTTAATATTTTAGGTAATTAAGCCTATTTATAGGAAAGACAAACATGGAATATCAGAAATCGTTCCTACTTACATTATGATTCGAAAACTGTTGTTGTCTAGGCGGGCGTCAATCGAAGACATGGTCATTGCAACTTTGCAAGAGTCCACAATGACCTAGGCTTATTGGCAACTATTAATTTGTACAGTACTAGTCCTGACAAATTATATAAAATTACTTAAGAGACTCAAAATACGTCGTACTATGCTGATACTATTCGCAAACTGATAACTGACACCGAGATACATGACTGTCCCGTTCAGGCCTAATTCATCCCACATGACATGTGCCCTAACGAAATCCCGCCGTTATACTTTTTTTCGGCGGGGACTCCGGGGAGAGGGAACCATCGAATCACGTGATAAAATAGAGGGATGTGATTCGTGCAAGAGCGATTTAACTACGAACCAGTTGGGGGAGGAGGACGAGAATGAGCAATGAGAATAAAAACTTTTAGGGGGGCTGGAAAAAGTTATAAAAAAACCGACCCGGGACAGTACGGAGAGTGGACTATGGAACCTTTCCCCGCTTTTTCTCCCCTCTTTTAATGGTTAGTGAAGGAAATTTGAGGGGGATATGAAGCAATCACTTATCAATAGCAGAAGCAGAAGTAAAGGAAAAGTGAAATGGGACCGTTCCTTTTAGTTTTAGGGGAGCTTATGGGAGTGTTGTTTCTGTTAGGCTTAGTAGGCCAACAGAATGTATAGAATAAGGTCTTGTGTTAATAAATTAGTCTACGTTTTGAAATAAAAATACTCAAATGGTTTAAATAATAAAAAATGATTTATTTAGGACCAAAGAAATTAGATTTTTATCAGAGTTAATATTTACAAAAATATTCGAGTAAACAGAGCAGATGATTTTCTTAATATTTAAATCACATTTTTGATGTATGAAAATCTTGGGGCAATTTTTCTTCTCAAAAATAACTAGGACTGTCCAAGTTATCATCTTCAACCTGAACATCCTCTACAGCCACAATGCACACACTCCACAATTTTACCCTGTAATTAAATAAATTTAATTACATCTGTTCACCAACTAATTGGCTAATATTAATTTTTAGACAAATTTACTTCTTCTAGCTTGTTTTTGGGTACTCTGCAAATGCAATTGGTCCCAAAGTTGGTGTCCCTAGCTTGTATACAACGTAGGCAACACAGATTTTCATAGCCTTGTTTTCTCCATTTTGCAATTAAGTTTTTATCAGCATAACCTTCTTTGGTGCAGAAATCATAAAGTTCTAAAATAAATATTATATTTAGTTTGTGTGAAATTGTAATTGTAAGGTTCCTTTTTGTTTTTTAATAAGACATACCTCTGCTAATAGCTTTTCTTCTATAGAAAAGGTCAAAAATGTAGCGGGACTTTTGATGATGGATTTTAAAGATAGGCCATAATGATTCAACTTTTCTTTTACCCTCGTGAGACTCAGTTTCAGCTTAGTTTCGCGCAAAAATATTAATTAAAATCTTATATATTAAATACCCTATTTATTTATAAGAAAATGTCTAGGTCTTATTTTAATTTACCTTCTCTCATTTTCCCATCCAATTCCTCCAGAGTTGGTTCAATAAGTTCCCAACCTTCTGGTGGAGGCTTCTTGCTTCTTCTTACTTTAGGCATTATCTATAATGACAAATAATTAACATCGAGATTAATGATGAAAATGAGATGAAAAACATAACTAGTCTTGTCTACTCAACAAAATACTAGGCCTACTTTTCCCCAACCTACAAACAATGGCCAAGGCTTATCTAATAAAAATATTTCAGTTTCTACAAAGTACGTATATAAAATCGATTCTAAACTCAACTTCAATTTTAGAATACTTAAACTTGAGTTATATAATTTATGAATTAGTACAATAAACTATGAAAAGCCTAATTAATATTTACCAAATTGCAAAAGTTCGATCAAGAAAAAACAGAGTCGCAGAATGGCAGAACGAACAACAAGTTAACTTACAAGACCAATCGCCAGACGGAGTCACTGAACGGGACGAGTTGGTTCGTTGCCTACGTTAATCAAGGCCTGTGCGCGACGCCGATTTTATTTTTTTTAAGTTGTCAAATTCTCTCACCTGAGGCGCTATTAACTGCACCTAAATAATTTGAAATGTTCATTTTCTCGCGCTTGGAATTTTAAATACTCATTTTCGCGCTCGTTTTGGTCCAGCTATCAATGAAATCTCGCGGTAAAATAGGGAGAAAATAAGAAGTCTCGTTTCTTAAAAGTCCCCCTTCGAAACTACCGCGCACAGGCCTTGATCAACGTAGGCAACGGTTGGTTGGTAACAAGTTTGACTGCTACCATGGAGCAATATTTGAGTAGTCTTAACTAAAAAAAACACATTTTTAATCAAATACGTATTATCACACCTTTAAAAATACTCCATGGATAATTCCAAAAAACTGTTAGCGATAGGTGGCGCTAATAAAGTAATAATTTATATAAGAATTTTTAGAAAAAAATTAAACCTTGGCGTTGGCGACCATTAAACCAGTAACCCATCATAACTTTTCAAATTTAGTTACTATCGTGATTATAATGTTAATTAGAAATTCAATTAGTGAAATCACCAAAAGACACCTTAAATTTATCCCTATGACTCGTCAACGCAGGTCATTAACGTTTAACAACTTTCTAATTATAGGCCTAGCAGTGCACTCATTTAGGTGATCTTTCTTACATAACTTGCAGTTGCAGCTACTTAATCCAATCAAAATTGCTACAACGTTCCTGCAATTCGTTAAATACGAAAAAATTAATGTCCACCAATACAAATGACTTGGACAAACCTGTATCATACAGCAGTAGCAAGGCAGCAAAATGGAAAACAATAGACACCATATCAGGATCCGTACATAAGGATCCTCCGAGTCAAATTTACGTTGTTTTGGCTAGTTTGACTGTCTTTATGTTGTATTTTTTCCTACTAAGAGATGAAAATGATCTTGACGTTGCAATTAAAAAAGGCTTAGGTGAAACAGTCGGAAAATTGGATGAATTAACAGTTCAAGAACTACAAAACAAAACTTAATTAGAAAAATGAAAATAATAAAATATTAATTAAGATATTGTAATATTTATTTACGAATGTAATCAAATCAAATAAAAACATAGAAATACATTTAAATGATTGATATTTAATTTTTTTTTTAATTCACACACCATATGATTGAAGGAATACATAATTAATTAATTTTGAATTTTTCCTGGGATTTTTTTTTCTTTTTGATATTTAAAAGAAACAAAATGTTATAAAATATAATATAATACAAAATACAATAAGTATTTTAACTATACCACTAACCATTCTACTCTTCTAATCTTCTAAATACCCAATTTATGCTTGGGTAATTAATTAAATCGTTAATAATAATGATCAAATTTTAAAGTTAAAGTTAAGTGGTTGAAGCTGTGATTTCATTGCCAATGAAGTAAGTATAAATAATATTGTTAGAGACCCAAAGGATGTGTGAAACATTTCACAAAAGACATAATAACCCCACCACATCACTACTACCCTTAACGAACACTAAATTAATTAATATTTTCAAAGACAGAATTTTTTTATACAATGAAAAACTTATCAGATACAAGAAAACAAAAAACATTTGGGGTTTTTTTTTGTTTTTTTAAAGAATCAAAAGATAAGAGAGTGATTTTAAAGATCTGATTGATATTGATGAGTTGGTCTTAAATTTCTCTTTGTTGTTTTTCTTCACGGTGAAATTTATAAAAACTTTTTTTTTTTATCTTCCAGACTTGGTAGTTCTGGTTTTTAGTTCTGGTTTTTTTTTAATGATGATTATTGATGTTAAAATGAAGAGATGTTGTTGTAGAGTACTTTACATACACATTTTTATGTTGTGGTTTTTTCCTCGTAAAAAAAAAACCCAAAACTAAAAAAGCAGTAAGCTTATGCTCTTTCACCACGAATACGACGGGCCAACTGGATATCTTTAGGCATGATTGTAACTCTCTTAGCATGGATGGCGCACAAATTTGTGTCTTCAAATAAGCCTACAAGGTAAGCTTCACTCGCTTCCTTAAATTTTATAAAAAAAGGTTATTATTTTTAAAAATTTGTATTATTTTTAATAAATAAAGACATACTTGCAAAGCGCCAATGGCTGCACTTTGGAAACGAAGATCAGTTTTGAAATCCTGAGCAATTTCACGAACCAATCTTTGGAATGGCAATTTCCTGATCAACAACTCAGTTGATTTCTGATAACGACGGATTTCTCGAAGAGCAACGGTACCCTAAAGAATTAACCACCAAAACATTGTGACAACTAAACTATTTTACTTGTAATAATGTGAAGAAACTTACAGGTCTGTAACGATGAGGTTTCTTAACACCTCCAGTTGATGGTGCACTTTTTCTCGCAGCTTTTGTAGCCAATTGCTTACGTGGAGCTTTACCACCAGTAGATTTACGAGCTGTTTGTTTAGTACGAGCCATTTTTCAGCTTACAACAGCTACAAACAAGAACACAGTTTACTTAGTCAAAATTGCTAAGGCCTTGCCAGGTCAACGACTTTGCAAAATCTAAGCCTTGGCTTGAGTTAAAAAAGGCGGACAACCCAAATTCCCAATTATTGATTTATGTTAATCTATCCCAATTACTTTTCAACTTGCCTTTAATCTAAATACAAAATTAAAAATGAATCTTACAAGAAGAAGTATTAGTAACCGCGTATACTGAGCCTAACCCTAAAATTCAAGTAGAAAAAGGCGCGAGTTTAGTCGCGCGCCAACAGTGAAAACAAAGGGAAATCCGTTAGGCCTAACTATTTGAAGGAAACAAAAAAGAAAAAAATTCGGCGCTAAAATGGCGGACAGGCTAGGTTTTTGGCGGAAAATTACCTCCCAACGTTCTCGCTAAGCCTAACTGCCTACTAAAAAGCTAGAAATAAGTTACGGGATATAATACGAAAACTACCTAAAATTAAACGTAATTGAATAAGAAAATTAACTTACAAGTTTTGAAGAATCAAAATTCGACGGGAAATACCAAGTTCTCGTTTCAAAACAAACTTATTTTAATCACAACGTCTACAATTCACCAACCACGAACCTTCACAAAGCGTCGTTTCTAAACGGAATGAAAAGTACCCAGAATTTGACGCATATATTAAGGGATGACGTCACTATGGGAGGTCCTCCGATACTACGCTGTGAACTGGATCCTGATTGGCCAGAGATAACGGCCCCTTTCATTTGAAAAGTTTGATCACGAACCTTCTAGATAGACGGTTGGTTCCTGGTTTGATTAGGCCTATATTTTTTTGGCGCCAAATTTTTTTTTTCGAAGGTACAAGTTACAATTTTATTTTATTTTTTAAGTTTTACATAAATTTGCCAAGCCCATTTAAATTACTATCCGTATTATTTATATTTTCAGAGTTTTTGACACTTTATCAATAAATGTTTGATTTTTTTATTTATGGGTGAATGATCCTATAAAATTTGTTATTTTTTATTATTATTATTATTATTAAATAAAAATTAGTTTAACACCTAAGGAGAAAAGATGTGAAAATAATTGGTATAATTTAAATTTAACTATAATGATATATAATAATTATATGAGAAATTAAATATTCAATTAAAAAATGTTCAGGTTATCTATATATTTTTAAATTATTTTCATTAGTTTTTTCTAAATCACATTTCCCTATTTATTTATTTTTTCGACTAAGAATAATTATTTAAATTAAAATTTAATTGAAATTATTGCTGCCACTTTTGAATGGAATCTAAAGTCAGGCTGAGTAATTTAATTTATTAAATTTAAGTTGTTTTTATTTGTTTTTTTTGTGTGTGTAAAAATATTTTTTTTTTTCTCTTAATTTGTTTTTTTTTTTGAAAGTAAAATTGTAAATATTCATATACAGTCACTAATACGGAGGATTTACAATAATTGGTACCAGGTTAATTAAAAAACAATTGTTTATCCTAAAATTAAAAGCAATTAAAAAACTTTAACACACATTATAGGCTAAGAGAAAAAAGTCTAACATTAATATTTTTAATTATTATTATTTTTTTTTTTTGTAATTTCATAATGAATATTTTATTTTTAAAACATTTGAAGACCCCTAGAATAATTTATAAAATATTTAAAAGCAATATGAATATCTTCAGTATTTTTTTTTCATATTTTTTTACAAGACTGGTACACGAAAAAACCAACTTGAACGTTACTTTCCTTACCATTTTAATTTTACCTTAAAATAATTTACTAATTTATTTATTTTAATTTGTTACGTATTTAAAAATTTGTATTTTCCCATAATTTGGTTGTTTATTTTATTTCATTTTTTTTTTAAATTTTCATATTCTACAAAGTATTTAACTGATTTTCTTTAATTAAAACAGAGCTGTTTTGAGCAGATGTATATAGTCCTTTTGTTTTTATGTGTTTGTACCAGATTCAAGTATAATTTAAGGTTTAAAATAGATATTTATCATATTTGTTTGTTTTAAACTTCTTCTGCTTATTTATTAATTAATAATTACTTACTTACAATCTATTGGTTTTGGTTTTTCACTTTTTTCCCAAGTTTTTTTTATAGTTTAACTGCATCCCTAGCTTATATGGCCTGTTCATGGATTAACTAACGCTAGGGATTGTTCCTTCCCCTAAAAGATAAAGTATACATGTTCCAAACGCCCCCTAGCCGCAGTTACTATCCCTAACAGGAAGTTATAAGAAAATTGGACCAAATTTCACGGTGTCCTATGACGTCAAAAATTGAAATCCCGCAAAACCGATTTATTTTGGCGAGAGATGGCGCTATATCTACATCCGTTTTGGTCCAATAAATTGGGGGAATGAAGAGGGGAATCAAGGAATAATTCAGAACATGTAGTTGGCAACAGTACTACATGGGAAACACGGTTAGTGAACAATCCTTAGCGTTAGTTAATCCATGGCCTGTTTTTGTTTATGTTTATGTTTATAATATACGATAATTACTTTCAGTATTATTTATTTTTTAAATATAAATCTAGAAGTTGTTTAGAAAAAATGCAAGTCTATTATAAAAACTACGCCTTTGCCTTTCTTTTTAGTTTTTAGTTTTTTTTTTTTTACTAAATTACGTGCCACAAGATTATTTTTTTTTACGATTTTCATAATTAAATTAAACCTAAAATTATTTTTAATAACTATAAAACACTGTGCTAATTAATAACTGTAATAAAAAAAATTCGTAAATTGATTGATTTGTTTGTTTGTTTGTTTGTTTCTAAAAAATTGAATAAAAACAATAAGATAGACCACCTAGTTAAGAAAAAATATGTACAATAATTATTTAATTCTATTTATATTTTTAAAACCTATATCTCCACTCCAGAATCACCATTTTTCAGCGTTAAAAAACTTATATACCAGACACTTTTCATTAAATTTTTCATTTTAAATTGGAAAAACTAGATAATTTGAATAATATTTTTTGTATTTTTTATTTTTATTTTTATTTTTAATATTAATTTATTTTATTTTACTATTTTATGGTATTTTTTTTTTCTTTTTTGTACGAGAAGGGTCCTAAAAAGAGATTTAAGAGAGAAAGTTTACTCTCTCAGTAGACTGTAGCTATTGTAGGGGTCATTTTTTCTAGCCAATTGCGCCATAGGAATATTGCCAGCATTCAAAGATCCTCCGCAGAAAGCCTGAAAGTAAGTTACCCAATTTACAAAATTCTCAAGAAAAATCTGTTTCATCTAAAAATCTAGCCTCTAAATAGACTAAAAACGTAAAACTATAACTTCTTGTCAGGTGGGTGAGGGAGTTATTCTAACAATAATAAAAAAAGGGCGCCAATAAAATGAGTAACTTATAGTTACAAATTTACTTATTCACCATTACAAAATAATTAATCTAATTAACATTAAAAACGAGGACTACTGCGCCGCCATTGCTTTGGTGACATCTGCTAGCCCCAACCACTTACCCCTATGGGATTGGTTATTCTCAAAGTGGTATGGTCCTGTGCTTATTTCCAGCCCAGGTAGTGCATAGCTCACTCGATCACGCGCGTAAGAGCTTCGAATTAGCAGACGCCACCACGGAGCTGTATTGTAGAAGGAGTAGAGAGTTATTTCCAGCCCAGGTAGTGCATAGCTCACTCGATCACGCGCGTAAGAGCTTCGAATTAGCAGACGCCACCACGGAGCTGTATTGTAGAAGGAGTAGAGACTAGGCCTTTAGGGCCTAGACATAAGCCTACTAGTGCCGCGCAATTTTCGCGCATACCGAGCCAATGTAAACAATCTCTGACGTCACGTGTTTTAAAGAAGGCGTCGTTTTCTTCTTTCCCGGCTTAATTCTTTGAATATTTTCCATATTATAGTTAATATAAATAGAAATAATAGTAAAAATAAAAATTTAAATAAGATTTGCAAACCATTGAGAAACTCGCGTCACCTGGACTCGATACACAAAAGACCGAGGCTTAACCCTCCTGAACGTTCGTAGCTCGCGGCCATCTTTATTGTTTACATGGGCTCGCCTAGGTTTGGAGGGAGGGTCAAAATTCATACCCCCTTTTTATGGACAAATAAGGGGAAGCTACGAGTCTCTACTCCTTCTACAATACAGCTCCGCCACTAAACGAATGGCGGGTGGCGCAGTAGTCCTCGTTTTTAAGACTAATTAAATGCTAATTATTTATGTTTTTAAATATTTTTCCTTTTATATTTAAAAAAAAAGGCCATTTTAGTTTTTTACTTAAATATGTTTCTTCAGATTTCAATTTTGATGTGTGTTTGAATTAGAATAATTAATATAGTGCAGAAGAAAATCTTTTATTTCTTTTAAGAGATTATAATATACCAGGGTTAAATACCAGCTTATAATACCAATATGAATCAATAAATTGGTTTAATATTATATTTTTGCACTAAATTTTTCATAATTTCGGAATTTTCACGTTCTTAGAAAAGAATTAACATAAGCATTTAGATATTTACAATAATAAATCTAATTACAAAACTAATAATAATAAAAAAACACCTAAATTATATCCTTTACGTTAACACTTCATTTAACATTAGGCGCTAAAGAGTAAAGACACGTTGGCTCCTACTTTTAATTAAAAAATCTATAAAGAGTCTTATCCTAAACTGCACTTTAAGGACATTGTAACTAACTCAAAAAAAAAAAAAAAAATTATATCTATTTTAATATTTCTTTTATGTTTGAATCAATATTATATCATATTAATTTTGTTATGTACAGTTAAATTTCCATTTATATGAAATTTATAAGGGGGTTAATTAGTTTTAATTTCTTGGATTGAAATTTAAAATATATCCCTATATATTTTATAGATATTTCATTTTGTATAATAACTATAATCGTTTTATTATTCATCAGGTATTGTTTCAAACGTTTGAAAAAAAAAAACTTATATTAGTTTCCTTTCTCAAAAAATGTTTCTATATTTGTACTTTATTAATTAATTAATTAAAAAAACGAAGAATAGAATCTACCGATCGTGGATTCATCAGATTAACTTAAAAACAAAATGGGTGACGGGTCTGCCTATAAATTTCAAATTTGGTAAGTATTGATGGACAGAAAACAAATTCTCATAACCTAACTAGTTCAATTTCAATTGGTTAGAAAGTTTTCGCCCGTTATATATAGTTTAGAAACGCCGCGCCTACAGACGTAATAGATCATAGTCCCCCTTTTAATGTCGAGAACGAAGTAGATTCCTTCCAGCTAGTAATTAGAGAACCGCAACAAGGGCATTGTTTCAGGTCTAACACGCACTTAACACAGACTACGGCGTGGTTGCAAGGCGTTAAGACTGCCCCTCTAGCCCCTTCTTGGCAAACTAAGCACTTCGCAACAGCTTGATGAATCAAAGCCTGTCGAGGGCAAAATAACAGCCACATTTTTACCTTCCCTTAATAATGGAGGACGAATGTACTTAACTATTATATTTCAACCGGATTTCTTTTTTAATTAATTCTAATAAAAGTTTCTTTCGTTCACTTAATGTAAAGGTGTTAAAAGAATAACCTTAACTTCCCCCTTTCCCTTTCCCTCTTTGTTATGTTGTCATAACACAGAGCCTTAACACGTCTAAATGGAAATTTAATTTTCTACAATTCAAATTTCATAGTTTTTAAATAATTAATAAGTAAGTAACGAATTAATAGCAAATTAGCCCAAAAATAAAATTAAATGATGTACATCGCACACACTCGGCTAAGAATGTGGGGGATTTCCATGGACTATATTAGAGGCTCCGTGCTAAGAATCAAATAAAGGATTATATTTCACTTCCCTAAATACTACGCAACAAATCATCAGGGGTGTGCAAGTACTCGTTAAGTTCGAGTACTCGGTTTGAGTATCGAGCCGAGTACTCGACTCGATACTCGATAACAACACATTGAGATACTCGAGACAGATTCGAGTAGCTTTTTAACATCTTAAATACTTGACAAATGCTCGAGTCCGAGGCTTACAACTATAGCAGACGATGAGTTCATGATCATTTATTTTGAAAATCAATTGTTCAATGTTTAATTGATCACTAACAATCTTTTTGAACTAGTTCGATATTAGATAATTGAAAATCTTCGTTATTTTCAAGAAATTTACAAAATTGCTACTCGACAAGTCAATATTTGAGACTCGATAATTACTCGAAAGAACCAAAATTTGACCTATCTAAATACTCGATACTCTAAAGTATTTTTGAGACTCGGCTCGATACTCGATAAGAAATTAGTTTCGATACTCAGACTCGGCTCGAAACCGAAAAAACGGGACTCGCACACCACTGCAAATCATTCTATAAAAAAAATACAAACCTGGTTTACTTTTTCCAGATCATTTTTTAATCTGTCCTTCAGCTGCTGCAAGTGTCCCGGAGAAATATTTTCATATTCCGATCCCATTCCAAATAAAAATGAACTATTAATGTTGTTTCCGCCAGATTGATTTAACTGCTTTTGCATTTCATTCATTTTTTCAACCAACTGGAATGAAAAATCACGAGTTGTTGTTGTCAATTTTAATTCCCTACTTATTTGTTCCAATTCAATATACAAATACCTCCGCTTTCTGTTCCATCAACAATTTCTCTCTCCTTGCAGAATCCTCAGCTTCTCTTTTCCAAGCTTCAGCAGCCTTTAATAAAATTAAATACCCATTCAAGTTATTTTCAAAATCGTAAAACAAGAAAAAGAAGAGGGCCAAAATTCTCATAAAACAAGAAGAAGAGGGTCAAAATCCTCATAAAACAAGAAGAAGAGGGCCAAAATCCTCATAAAACAAGAAGAAGAGGGTCAAAATCCTCATAAAACAAGAAGAAGAGGGTCAAAATCCTCATAAAACAAGAAGAAGAGGGTCAAAATCCTCATAAAACAAGAAGAAGAGGGTCAAAATCCTCATAAAACAAGAAGAAGAGGGTCAAAATCCTCATAAAACAAGAAGAAGAGGGTCAAAATCCTCATAAAACAAGAAGAAGAGGGTCAAAATCCTCATAAAACAAGAAGAAGAGGGTCAAAATCCTCATAAAACAAGAAGAAGAGGGTCAAAATCCTCATAAACAAGAGCGAGAAGAGGGCCAAAATCCTCATAAAACAAGAACAAGGGCATGATCAAAATCCTCATAAAACAAGAGCGAGAAGAGGATCAAAATCCTCATAAAACAAGAGCGAGAAGAGGATCAAAATCCTCATAAACAAGAGCGAGAAGAGGATCAAAATCCTTATAAAACAAGAACAAGAGGATCAAAATCCTCATAAACCAAAGGCGAGAAGAGGATCAAAATCCTCATAAACAAGAGCGAGAAGAGGATCAAAATCCTCATAAAACAAGAGCGAGAAGAGGATCAAAATCCTCATAAAACAAGAGCAAGAGGATCAAAATCCTTATAAAACAAGAGCAAGAAGAGGATCAAAATCCTCATAAAACAGAAGCAAGAAGAGGATCAAAATCCTCATAAAACAGAAGCAAGAAGAGGATTAAAATCCTCATAAACAAGAACGAGAAGAGGATCAAAATGGTCATAAAACAAGAACAAAAGTAGGGAGTTTCACATCTTACTCTGCTTGTTTGAACAATATTTTCTTCACAATTAGCTATTTGCATCCTGCTAACTGCCAATTCATCTTGTAATTTCTTAACTTCAGAGTTATAGCCAGAATCCACATTAGTCGTCCTCGATAATGCCGATCCACCACCAGAAGTGATGGTTCTAGGAGACATACTTTGTGGCAAATCATATAATGCCGGTGAAAAATGAGAATAATGGGCTCCAGGATTTCCAAAAGAGTTGGTGTGACCGTAAAAAGCGGCTGCAGCCTATTTAAAAGCTCTTCTTCAGTCTCGAGTCTTTCAAAGACTGAAGAACAATGAGAAATGTACCTTATCCATGGCGCTTGATCCTTCCAATCTATTGCTAATAGATCCCCGATGATTTCCAAGGCTAGCACCTAATCCCAAACCCAAAGAGCCAATAGGAGAGTTTAAAGTTGGGGAGATGTTTCCCATCCCCGAATTATTGTGTAAAGAAGATCCGGGTATTGTTACTGGAGCAGATGTACCTATTGAATTATATTCTACAAGTATTAATTACAAAATTAATTACGTTAACGTAAAACCAATATATTTACTTTGATTTAAATTAGGGGTATGAGATAAAACATTATTCAATGTTGGATGATCGTTTTCTAATTCTTTATCTAAAGAGGCTTCGATATTAATATCATCTAAGCTTAAATCGTCCAAGGCATTTCCTAATGAATGATAATTAAAAGTTTTTTGAACAAGTACTTATGTTATTTCCTGGATGAGAATTAAAGGGAGGGTGAAGTGGAAAATCAAGTGATTTTTTATCGATTCTTCTACTAATTACAAGACCAGTCTGCATAGTGAAACATTCAGGAAATACCAACTCCGAATGATTTTAAAATTATTTCAAATTAGGTTCAGATTTTAAGGATAATTTTAAACAAGGACTGCCGACCAATCGCGTAACGCCCTGCCTTTTTATTAACAAAATTCTCGTGGCACGTTCTGCGTTGAATGAAATTTATCAGGAGATTTGATAAAATTAGGCGCGCGACGTGACAATCGTGGCGCGAGACATGGAGCATGCGTGCCACGAGAATTTTGTTAATAAAAAGGCAGGGCGTTACGCGATTGGTCGGAGGACCTTATTTAAAATTATCCTTAAAATCTGAACCTAATTTGAATTTTAAAATCATTCGGAGTTGGTATTTCCTGAATGTTTCACTATGCAGACTGGTCTTGTAATTAGTAGAAGAATCGATAAAAAATCACTTGATTTTCTACTTCACCCTCCCTTTAAAGAGTTTAATTCCTTACCAACTACAGATTCAACAGTATCAGTTGCTGGGTAATAATTTGTAGAGAATGCATTCATTACAGAGTTAGAGCTTAAATTTAGCGAATGTCCCATAAATAGGTTCTTCCTTTCGTGAGAGTTTTCTGATTCAAACAATTGAAGTTGTCTACGAACATTTGACTGTAAACAAAGATATTTTAGACAGAGATTCAAGCATGAATGAAGTCTTTTTCACAAGTATATCTTAATTACTTCTTTGTCTTCTCTTTCGCAACCCGGAGCTTTGTGATATTGGAATAAAGAGACTGATGTTTCTAAATTCTGGGGATGTGTCGAAGTGCTGTAGGATCGGGGTCGTCCTACTGGACCAGGTGGCATAAAATTTTCACAATCTAGACTGACTGACAATGGTTGCTGTTGGGACTGAGATTGGGAGGAAGAATTACTAGTCGAGGGCAATGCATTTGACAATATCGCTGCTAAGCTAGTGTTGCTATTCTCGGCTGTAATGTCCCTTATCGCTGACATTTCCTCTGTAAAAATGTAAACCAAGATTGAATTTTGAAGGCAGTCACAATGTAGAATAAATGTGACTTACTATCAATATGGGCAAAAGCGCAAAAGGGTCCCCGGGGACAATATCCCGTTTGTTGAATATCATTACATTTGGTTGATTTATAGATCTTATATAAAAAAAAAAAAAATTTATACAAAGTTTTTTTTTTTTTTTTTCACAAAAATTTGTGAAAATTTACTTCAGGGTGAAATTGTTGTTCAGTTCTAGTATGACAATAAGGACAATTATCTCCATTATCGCAATTTGCAGGATCTCCCCACTCATCACTTTGTTTAACATTAGGACAAGGAGTTGACCTTTGAGAGTTTTTAAAAATAAGAAATTGAGGAATTAGCCTTATTCCTGATCAGCGCCACCTACCCATAGCGGCGACTTTGAGAACTACTGTAAGCGGCAAGCCAATCAGATGTCGCTAAAATCTGGTGACGTCATTTTTGGTAAGACCCCGAGAGTGCTCGTCAGTGACGTCACCTGATTTTAGCGACATCTGATTGGCTTACCGCTTACAGTAGTTCTCAAAGTCGCCGCTATGGGTAGGTGGCGCTGATCAGGAATAAGGCTAATTGAACTAAAATTTCTGGGTTCTTTCAAGAATGAATATTATTTACCTATATTTAAATTTCTTGGGGCTTCTTCTCCTATCTCTACTATTGTGAAATTGGGGACAAGCGTAACCCTGTCGACATAGTCTAGGTGGTCTTTTACAAGGTTCAGTCTTATAATTTGCTAATACGTAATTTGTATCTGAACAAATGGCACGAAAAGCTTTTAGTATCTGGGATAATTGACACCTTGAACGTAAGTTTCTGTACCTTGCCATTTAGGGTCTTCATTCAAAGCGTTTCTTTCTTTATCTAAACTATTTGGCCCAGTGGCTGTTCCATTTCCTAAGCTGTCTTCCAATCCCAAACTCCCCAATTGTCCACCTCCCATTTCCAATCCTTGAACTTCACGAACATCATAAACAGGATTGCGGAGATCATGAATACCATGGGCAAAGGCGCAATGGGGTCCATTTTTAACGCAATAACCACGACTGTCAGTGTCATAGACACACACCCCAGTTTTATAGTATCTTAAGTGGTAACGGCGTTCAGTATCGCCAGCGGTTCTATGCAAATAAGGGCACCTAAAAGGGATTCCATTTTTATTGAAAATGTGTCTTTAAGTGTAATTATTTCGTAATTTTTCAGTAGGAATGTGATTTAAAGCGTTTCAATGTTTGACATTTGTAAGAGCACGCGATTTTTACAACAACAACATAACGAGGATATTTAAAACCACACCTCCCCAAAACTGAGCAGTCACCTTGGAAACAAGACTCAGGCCATGCGCGTCATCAGGGAGGTTTATGATTGGTGGAAAAATGACAACGTCATCGAAAAGAGATATATATGGCGCGAATGAAATCATGGCCGACATTTGTTTACAAGCAAACCAGAATCCACATGCCAAAATTATTAGGGTACGGGTGCGACGGACCCAACAACCTTATAGAAATGGGGACACGCCTTATAATAATTCCAAAAATAACTATTTTCGGTAAAGCTGTCTAAAATTGCAAAATATATCGGCCTAAATACGCTTTTTCAAAGGGAAGCCAGGTAATCCCGTCTCAAGGCCCAGCGGAAGACGGAGGGCCGTTGGGCGGGAAAACATGGCTACGCGGCGAAGGTGACGCGTAAACGCGGGGTTCGCGAAGGGGACGTCGTTTGACAGACAAGATTTTTTAAGCCTACTTACTCTTCTCCTTCGGGACAGAGGCCAGTTGTTTCGTCATATTTGGTACAATAAACGTCGGGACTGTAATTAAAAGTTCCATCTCTCTTTCTTACGGGCCGACGCCTCCTCTGGTTCATAAAATGCCAATAAAAACACGTGAAGGGCTTGTGCTGCGTACATTTGTGCTGAAGGAATAGCGGACATTGATCCACCCGAAACTCTTTTAAATACCTAGACCAAAAGGAATCGCGACACACGTCAAGATTGTTTTCGACATTTAAATTTGACATTTTAAATTCGTCTCCCGAATAAATAACCTACGTGTAATGGATAGGTTTTTCCGTTTGAGTCGTCAAAGGAGGTGCCCCGCCGGATTTGGACTCCGTCGTCGTTGACGGCATTTTGGATCTATGTTGCGCGCGCACTCGCGTCTGCGCATTTTACCAAAGACAAAAATTATTGGCTTCCTACTGTCACGTGGCTAGTTCGAGTTCCCGCCAAAAATAACACGCGCAAACTTTGGAATCTCTCATTGGAAAAAAGTCCTTGACATTGATACGAATTCTTTTCTCTTTCTAGAAAAACAGAAATGAGTATATCGATTAATTCGCAAACCCAGAAAAAATAAAATACCTTAATTACAATTACAACATCTTCTCCGAATGAAAAAAAAAAATAACAAAGGCTAGTGGCAGCTCCTGTCTTTGACTGTACAGGCTCTATGGTAAGATAAGATGGAGTGCCAACTCCATATACAACTGTCAAAACATTTAGCTTTGTAATATTTTTGTAATAACTAAATTTGGTTGCAAAAGTATGTCCATCATCTTTTTTCAGTAAAATAGGCTTCTTTCCTATACAGAGTTGCACGCACTAACCATACAGGGGCGTAATAACGCAAGATTGCGCCTTTTCACGCGTTGACCATTAGCGTATAAATATTTAATAACCAGAGGCTCAAATCCTGCACCAGAACATTAAGATATTAAAATAATTCTAACGGGAAATATGCTCTAAAGTAAAATGGTTTCCTGGATGAAAAGAAAAAAGTAAGAGAAAAACAATGTGAAAAGTATTTCAGTGGTCGCGGCGTATGAAAGAGACGGCTTTAAACCAGCAGTAAATTTGGGAAAAGGCAAACCCATTGTGACACAACTGCTTAGGGCGGTTGGCGCGCCGAAAACTTTTCTTTTGTTATTCGAAAAGTCCCAGCTGCTACGTCGATTCTACGAAGAGTACGAGCGGAGGAGCAAAAAGGGGCCCTCGAAAATATCTACTCTCCGCACAGCTGATAGGCGCGCATGCTCGCTTCCTATAGCTTCAAATCCCAAATAAAACATTCCTCTTAAACGTCATTTAAAACGTTTCGACAGCCCAATTGTACATTATAAACCTTACAGACCATACTATTCGAATCTACGAGTACCAGTTTTAGGCCTGCTTTAAACTATAGCGTGCTTAAAATTCTAGGAGATAAGGATTCAAAGTTCAAAACCCGGAAGATTAGATAAGGCATTACGACGGATTGTCTTTGCGTTCTATTACGTGCAAATGTAACAAAAACAATGAGACGTGGAAAATTTTAAATACAGTGGGATCGGACCCAAAACTGTTTCCTTTGGTTTTTTCGCGCGCGCCTTTTGACGTAAAACGGAGAAAGAGAGGGAGTGTCGTGGTCGGCTGGCGATTTTCCGCAATGGATAATTCCGTAACCATGACGACAGCGTTTCTATCGATCTTCTCCGTCGTCTAGGCGACAGAGAGGCTGCGAAATCGACGGGTTTGGAAGGCGCAGACTCGGAAGATCGCGCCAGGCTCTACGGCAGAGCGGCATTCCGTATAGAGCCAGCGGAAAAGAGGCGCGAGCCTGTGAGGGTTGTGTTGGTAACAGACTCTCCTCCGTGTGCTGCAGAGTGCGGAAGGCGAGACGCGCGCAGACCAAAAGGAAGTCGCGAGACTCGGGGGAAAAAAAAGTTGCATCCAACTTTCCAGGGGACAAAACGGATGTTGGAATCGAAATTGACAATTCGGAGAGTGACGATGGAAATTACCACCAACGCGAAAGAGTGGCGAGGAAAAGGTTCCTCCGGAAAAGATGCTTCCAGAGAATAAAGCGCGCGCCGAATTAGAAAGGAGTCAAACCATGTCCTCGAAAATAGTCAGGGAACAACCGTCATAACTGACCAATCGAAACCATGGAGAAATAAATACCATTAGGTTCGTATAAAAAGATATTTGCTTGGTTGAATTAAATCATACTAAAAATTAGAATCCAAAGCCGTTCGATAAGCGAAAGCGCGTTTACGTGGAATTCGGTTCTGACTGGTATATTGACACGGTTCTGGCCCATTTTGCGCGCTTCAGTAGTCGCGCCTTTTCCAGAATCGCGTGAGCGACCACGAAGGTATTTTTTCGACGTCCAATTTAATGCAACGAGGCACTGGGAGACTGATAGAAAGGGAAAGGGGTGCATCGCGTACAACTTTTCCATCCCATTAAACTTAGAATTAACCAAAAAAAAAAATGTTTTACGATCAAATTATTCATATACCATGCAACTCGACAGAGGAGTAAAGATTTCTTGCTTCTTAAATTTTGCGTCGCGCGACTTGTAATTTTTATGGTATTTTGGTATCTTTATTTATAGGTTGGACGTGTCGGGAAAGATATGTACGCGGAGGGTGAGAAGTCTTCGGGATCGTAACCATTTCTTTCAAAATTAAAGGCAAAGTGAATAAAATGTCCGCCGAAGTGAGCTTCACCAAGAGAGCGGCGGCCGAATTAAGTCGCTGCTTTAACGGCTTGACAGTCCGAGGTAAAGCCGGATCGGCGGTGACCGCTGGACCCGGAGGAGGGTCCACGATGATGCCCGGAACAGCTTCGGGTCTACCTTCGACCAACGGCGGAAGTGGCGGTCTCGGCGGTGGAGGAGCCTTGTCCTCAAAAACCACCGGTGGTGGTAGTCAGCTAACGATTCGGACGGACGGGACTAGTAGTCCGGCGGCCATTGAACGCCGGAAACTGTCCCGGGGTGAAAAATCCTTCCGGGTTCGCGAGTTCTGGGCCAAATTGGCCAAACCGACCAGCGTCCGCGAGTTGTGGGCCGATCCCGCGTTTCTGGAACGTTTTTTCTCCTACTTTCCCATCGCGGAACGTTGCGGGTTGGCGCGTGTTTGCAAGCCCTGGCGGGACGTCTTGTACGCGACTCGTTTCTGGCGTCACTTAGTGATAGTGTTGAGGTGTCGCGAACTGAAGAGCGGCATCAACGGTGACCTAGCCACCACGGCTGAACTCAGGAAGAAACTCTATTCCAGCTTAGAACGGCGCTCCTTCGACGGAATCTGCCTCTTTGGCGCCAGTGACGATGACATCTACGACCTAGTCAGCAACTGTCCCGTTCCCTACTTGAGACAGATACGACAAATCAGCCTTCGTTGCTGCAGCGTCACTGACAAGGGTCTCGAGACCTTGATGGAGTCCCTCCAAGGGACATCCCAACTAGAACTGGCCGGCTGCAACGAGTTGACCGACGCTGGACTTTGGGCCAGTCTCGGACCCCGCATCGTTTCGCTTTCCCTTTCCGATTGCATCAACGTCGCCGATGAATCGGTCGCCGCCATCGCTCAGCTATTACCTTCCCTCTACGAACTCAACTTGCAGGTCAGTATATTACCTTTACCTCGCGATGCTCGCAAACCAAACTCCTATACCCCCCAAAAATAGCTCGAAAAAACACGCTGAACTATATAGTTTAAATAAGATACTCCTGGGAAATTATTCCACAGAACTAACAAAAGAAAAAAATCGCATTTCTTTAAAAAGAGGAATACATGAAATTAATTAAGAATGGCCCTAATGTCTTAGCGTACCCATAAACTCATACCATCAGTAAAAAAACACCCATCCCCTAACCCTAGTAGTCTCCGCAAAAAATTCCTTTCCTTTCGCATTATCTCCCTGATCCAACAAGACGCTTAGATATAAATTATCCTGAGGTTTTGAAACAATCCACCTTTTAAATGAGAATATTCTAGCGTCTTGCCTCTTCTAAATTATTTTTGATAACTTAGGGCTAATATACTTCTATCGGAGTATCCCAGCACAGCCAAGAAGCGAAAGATAAAAAAAAAACAAAATAAGGAAATTCTCATTAAGGGAATCTTATTATGAAATCTAATTTTTCATGTCCTTACTTTCCATACCTTATCAAAGTCAATATAGACATAGTCAGGAGTGAGTCCCCCTTTTACCTAAATGACGTCAGAAGACTATAGTGACAGCTGGCGACAAATTACCCCAAAAAACCCTTCTCTAGCATCCACTATAAAATCAATAGGTACCTATTTATTTGGGCTTTGATCGTCAACTGTCACTTTTAGTGCAACTCGGGTTTTTTTACGCTGTACCTTAATTTAAGAAAGATAATAATAAGGACAATAATATCGGGAGTGTTTTGCCAGGTCTTTACTTAATGAAGAGCTCTTGGGGCCAGTAAAAGACGCGGGGAAAATAGCGAGAGAAAATTGATGTAATAAAGAAAAGATAATCCGAGTAAATTGGAGGTAGGGAAAGGAGGAAAAAGGGGTCTTCCGCGGTGAATTTAATCGAAGTATACGGACAGAAGATAGGAAAAGCTAGCAATTTCATTAAGCCAATTTAGGAGAGCGCAGGAAAAACACTAGTCGATGTACGAGAGAAACGTTTTTATCCCCATCTAAATTTAAGAGCTTTAATACATTTTGAAGGATTAAAAACATGAGAGGCGGTGGTGAGGCGGGGAAGACAATTTTTAACGTAAAAAGGGTTTTTTCTTTTTCTCGGTGTGCCCATCTTTCTATCCTATCCTTTTCCTAAAAGGCTTAGGTCAATCGATAGCTCAGCCACGGTTGATGTAGACTCTCGGGATCTTACTATAGCTAGAGCTAAGTTTTGCAGTTTGCACTCTTGAGGGAGGAAAAAAAGCGCGACCCCGAGGTTTGACCTCCATTATTTTTATTAACGATTTTTTTTAAAAGGGGAAAGAGAAGTGTTATACTAAACTATAAGTTACAGCTGTTTCCGTAGACTTGGTGAAGTAAGTTCAATTTACCATGGTAACCATACCGCGCGGATACGATTGGTTTTACTATTAGTATCATGTTTTCGAAGAAGGAATATATGAAAAATATCCTAAAGCAAGTCTTGTTTCTCTTGAGGAATTAAAACGTACCTGAAAGGCAACGGCTTTACCAGCAATTAGCGCTTTAATAGTTAATTAGCTAATACCTACACGATATTCACGGTCATCGATCAGTGTGGTCAGAATGATTAAAAATAAATGAAATAGGTTTAGATTTAATTGATAATTTTAAATTGGAAGCTCTGACCAATGGAGTAACACTATGCCTTCCTGTTAACAAAATTAGCAGAGGGTCGTCGAGAGAGAGGGTAATTCGGTCTGTTTTCTAGGGGCCCGTACCTTCTATGAGGACCAGGCCACCTGTAGACCCGCATACTCTCTGAACACGATGCATTCCTACCATCAGAATTCTCGAAGTATTTGACCTAATGTACCTTGTAAGTGAGATACACTAAGAGTGACTTACCGGGCTGTGTTCTACCCCAATTCTTAAATACAGTGTTAGTGTTAGGCAAAGCTTTAATTTTGTTGCGAATCTAAGACCCAAAGTGGTAATCCGATATGTCTCCCATTTCGTTTTGGGTTTCACCTCCAATTTACAACGTGGTTTGAAACTTATCCAACTTAAGACTACGCTGGTATAGTTTTAGGCAATGGACTGTTCAAAGGGATTCGAGTGAAAGAATCTTGTAAAATTGAGAAAGAACCGGGGGTTGGAAAAGAGAAAATTTAATTAGGAGAAGCGTCGTACCGAGAGAAAAGGCGAGGGAGAGAGTTGGTGGTGGGAAAAAGTTAAGCGTAATGGTTGGCCTAGCGTGTGCAGGGAAAATGGAATTTTAGCTAAAACTTGAGCAAGGCAAAAAAAGAAATAAATAAGAATCAGGTTGGGCGGGGAGATTCCGAATATTAATAATACTGCGCGAAAGAATTTATAATAACTACGAATTATTTGGAAGAATTCCTATGCCTAGTACACTTTTATCATCTTCAGGAAATTAACAAAGTCTCCCGTGAATAATGAATGAATTGAAGCTGATGGGTATTGTGAAAGTCATCTTAAAAATATATAGGCCTATACGAAGAATAGCGTGAAATGTTCATGGGTGGAAAATAATTATACTTGGCGTTTCTACGCACTCTTTGGTTGCTAGAGAAGTTCGAAGAACTTATTGCCTATACGCCTACTACTATACTATAAAGCGTCTGTGATATTACCATCGATTATACGTCATGACGGATATATAGAGAAAAATGAAAATATTGTGATCGATAATATTTTTCTAAAAAAAACCATACGGAAAAGTCCCATCCTGAGGCTATTAAATATTATTTCCGGGGAAAGGAGGTCGCGGCGTTGAAATCCATATATTTTTATTAATAATCTCGTCTTTTGACGCCTTGTCGGCTTGATATAGGCGTATCACGTGACGGACGCGGCATTGGCCTTCTTCGGTCGTCGTCAGAGCGCCACATTGTGCGTGCTACGGTTGCGTTCCTGTTGGGAACTGACCAACCAAGGACTCCTGAACCTGGTCCACGCTTTGCCGCACTTGACTGTCCTCTCTCTGTCCGGCTGCTCGAAGGTCAGCGACGATGGCGTGGAACTTATCGCCGAGAATTTGAAACAACTGCGCTCCCTCGATCTTAGTTGGTGCCCACGGATAACCGACGCGGCCTTGGAGTACATCGCCTGTGATCTGGCGCAGCTCGAAGAACTTACGCTTGATCGGTGAGTCCATTTCATTCCTTTTTTCCGCGCATTTGACTAACGACTGACGAGTTAAATTACGAAATATCTAATTTCAATTCGCTTGGCGCTATCTGCTCTAAATTCCACTAACGATCGACCCCAACTTGTCTTCGACTTTCCGGCGTTGCGAACAACCCATCCTTCTCCTCCCTCTTTTTCCAAAAGTAAATGATTAAATAAGTTAAATTGAAGGCAAAGGAACTAGTCGTTCGTCTAACAAGTTCACGGTGTAACCCCACGGTCGTTAGTTTAAAGACAGGTAGATGCTAGTACGTCATTTTGTAAAGGGAGCGATGGCAATCTCACTCGATCCGGAGTCGGAGTTTCCTCCACGAGTCCCCGACGATAATGAGCTAAACGCGCTAATAGTTTTGTCCTAATGGTCGCGATTCCGTATATCGCCATCCTCTTCCCATTCATTTCTTCCTCCTCCTTCTCCTCCTCATCTTCTTCTTCCATCCTGATCCATTCCCCCCATCCAATTCGGACTATTTCAAGCCTAAAATACAACAGTTAACGATGGTACACCCTTTCCCGAATCCCGATAAGATGATACACCAGATACCCATAATATGAAGTCAATAATTGGCATTGCAACTTTAACTTAAAGGCCCATGCTTCAGACTACATCAAAATCTTCTTAAATTTACGTCGGTGAAGTCGCTTTGCTGTATTAATTAGACTGCACATACACGTATAAACGACTGTACGTTAAAGATTTTTACAATTTATGGCTGGGTATACGTATATAGAACCATTTCTAATAATATCCCTTCTCTAAAAGCGGAATCGGTCTAGAAAATCGGGGGTGGAAGGTTAGGAATAAGGTAGGGTTCCGGAGCTCTTATTACCCAGGGTATAAATCCCACCATGGGTAGGGGACCCTAACGTTTCATTTAAGGGAGCAATTTGACGGAAGGACCCATTTTCCGTTCAGTGAATCACCGACGTAACGTAGGTATCACCTCCGCGTCCCCCTTCCCCTTTATTCAACCATTCGATTATTAGTAGATTAATCGATCGGATAAAAAACCTTATCTCCTCTTTTCTCTCCCACGTGATGACGTAACGAAAAACAGCCATTTTCTATAACGTATAAACTATAAAAACTTAGACGGGATAACAACGGACGGAGTTATATGATTTATTACAAAATATATTGTTTTTTTGTGCCTTAGAACGTTATCCTTACCCCTTTTGTCACATATAGGACAGAAGAGAAATGGGTACTGGGCATATCTATATGGATTCTACGCCTTTAGGGGCATTAGGGTCTAAGGGGGAATAAAAAAACCTAGCTGAAATGTCGTTATCTATATTACTACTATACAGGGTGTCTCTGAGTCTGAAAGGTCTGCCAGAAATTATAGGGGGGTATTCTTTATGTGATTTTAAGTCGAAAATGTAACTTTTATGACATTTTGAGACAATTAAGGGACATCGTTTTCAAGTGAAGATTGCCCAGAGTATTTTATGGATGCCCCCTTAAATTTAAATGATAAGCTGAAAGACAATGCTAATTAAATTTAAGGGATCATTCGTGAAACACTACTTCAATTTTAACTTGAAAATAGTGTCCATTAGTCGAACATTTTCGACTTGATATCACACAAAGAACTTTGAATTGAATTGAACCAAAGCTATATACCCAAAATACAAGCGCGAGACGTTCAATTCCATATATTGTTTTATCTAGTCGAGGTATACTAGCTCTATAAGTAAGGAGATGGATATAAAAAATGAGAGAACTTGAAAGATTTCCGATGGATTCAGAGTTTCAAAGAAAGGAAAAGATATAGAAGGATTTGAACCATTTCTACTAGATTGAGTTCCTTCTAAAGTCCGTTGATAGGATTGCATTTTTCTTAAGAAAAAAAGAAGGGAGGGGAGGATACCGGGATTTTGAGCCATGGTAAAGGAAGTCTGATATAGTTATACGAGACTCTGAAGCAAAAGGTTAGTTGAAAGGAATTCAAGAAAGAAAGAAAAAAACCCATATGGGATCGTCGTATCTTTAATTCAAAAACCAGGTTGAAGTTTCAGCGACTAAATACGTTCCCTAACTTTGACAAATAATTGTCCAACCTTGGATATGTTTTATTTTTCAAAAACTCGAAAGTTTTGAGGTCATACAAACGTGTCGAATGACACTGTGTGTAAAATGATAAGAACCAAATTTACATTTCTATATTGTAAACATCGTAAGCTAACCAAACCGGAATTAATAAGTTATAGCCTGGTTATAGGTATTTATAAATAATCGTTTGAATAGTAATGTCCTGTATAAATAACTCAAAATTCCATTTAAATATTCCAATATTGACATTATTTCTAAGGATGGACTATACTCGTACACACTACTCCCACATACTGTTATAAACGTCAAAATAAAGCTAAACCCCGAGTCTTATTAGCAAAAATTGCAAAAACCGTAACGTTTTCCACTGGAATGTTTACTTTAAGCTCGTCCTAGGGGGTTTGCTTTTCAAAATGGGTCTGGGGTTTTAAGAGGAAAAATACAAGGGGATACAATTTAAACGTTGGAATGAAGAAGATTGAGAGAAAAAAGCGTATCCGCGATGCTTCGTCGCTTGTTTGTCGAGTCGGCACAAGCTTCGCGAAAGAGAAGCTGCTGCATGCAGCAAGGGGAAAAAAGAAACAAGGAAAACTATGCGGCTAAAAATTTATGGTCATGGAATAGAAGTACAGAGGGCGACATGTCAAGAGGTATACGTATTACAGAGAATACAATTCTGTACGGTATAGTAACAAAGATCCATTGTCTTTTTGCTTACATTGTGAAATTACATTTGTTTCCAAATTCCCTTAACAGTGACACCCTGCAAGAACATAAGAGAAAGTGAAGGGCAAAAACCTTGCAAAGGCTAATTCAAATCTATCGTTAAGCCTAACGTCAACTGTTAGGAACAATAAGTAATTCAAAACTCTTCACTAAACCTAATTGAAAATCTACTGTTAAGTGTTAAGCCTTGAACGTGAACGTTAAGGAACGATTTATTTATCTGCACAATTGGAAATATCAATCTCTTCTCCAAGTCAAGCGTGATTCAACATCTATACTGCTAGGCCTAACGTACAGAAACGATACGTAATTCCTAAGCCTAATTCAAACTTATTCCATATAAGTAAAAGCAATTATACGTCATTAGTTAGGGGTGTACTATAGTTTTTAGCTTTCAACGTCATTAGGCGTGGCTTAATGTTAAATCCCCCACGCCCACCACAAGAATACCCAAGCGCACCAGGTCAGGCAGTATACGAAAGGGATTAAATACTTTGGGACGTACTATACTTTACCGCGTACAGTGGCTTTTCAACTGTTTTAAAAGTCCGCTCGAGAACGAACAAGGGGATATGTTCTAATACTCCTGGTACAAAGCGGAGACTTCCGGTAGGTAACCTTTAACTTCAGTGTCAGCTTAAATCAACGTTGAAATGACCCCCTCCCGACCCCAAATACTTAATCCCTGGACAAATTTCGGAAGGATTAAGAATTCAGAGTTAAAAGAGCTGAGCTAAGAATCTTTCTCCATCATCAAATCCCCACAGAGTCTTCCAATTTCGAGGCCGCGAAAGGATGAAACAGAATAAAAGCTATATAGGACACTCAATCCAAAGAGAAAACCTACAAGAAAACTAGGCTTAAAAATAAAAAGCTCATTACATGAAATAAAACATTTCCCTCGTTCAAATATAAATTTAAACACTGCAGTGCATCTAAGCAACCCATTAATGGGTCTTGTCCAACCCCTTAAAAACGGTGTACCTTAGTTCTCCTTCGAACCTTCTAGGCTTTCTTGGGATTAGTGGATAGAAATCCTGGCAATTAAAAGAAACCTCGCTTTAACCCTTTAGGTTTGTTTGTATATCTTTCATCAAAGGTCACGTACGTCGGCAAAAACAAATATACACTATACCCTTTCGGAAAGAAGGAAAAAAAATCCACTAAAATCAAAGATAAATGAAGTGTTCTTTCGCGCTAATGATGAGGAACCAATTGGGATATTCACCGTTTCAACTTATATACCGTCTCGGTGGCAATGAATGAGAGAAGAAAAAAATTAAGTAAGCTCGGAGAAGTAGAGGGAGATAGAGAAAGAAGGGGTATAGGGCCTAATTTTTTTGCCGTCTGTTAGAGATAAATAAATTTAAGAAGCTGTCTGCGTTTTTAAGTTTGATTCAATGCCAGAAGTAATTGCTGGTTAAAATCATTCCTCTTCATAGTTTTAACTAGGAGTAATAAGTACTGTAAAGAAAAAGGGTTAGAGATCAAATCAGATCCACTTTTATTTTGTCGTCTCGTGGGCCCGAGTCTTGAGTGTCGAACCGCGGGTCCCTTGTCCAAAGGACAAAGGTTAATTTGGTCCTTTCCCCACCCTTACGAGGTCAATTACTTGTTACACTATCGCAATTTCCATTTAAAATAAGTGTTGTCCATTGGTTTCCCACGCTCGGATTTCAAAGTAACCTTTATCTCCCGTTCCAAGAGAGAGTTCATACTCCTAGTTGAAAAGCTGAAGAGCTAAATAAAAGCAGTCGAGTTGAAAGAGTATAGGCTATAGTAACCAAGGAAATACCTTGGAGTATGATTCCGTATCAGAGGAATTACAAAAATAAAGAAAGGCTATATAAAAAAACCCACTCCATCTCTCTCTACTTTCAAATGACGTCCTAATCTCACTTCCATCTTTTTTATATCAATGAGAATTCTAGGAATAGAAAAAGGTTGACGGTATTTTGGGCTTCCATAGCTACATTATAGATACGGAAAAGGAAACCATAGTTTATCAGAAAAGATTTTTGGCAAAAGAGCTAAAAGAGTTTTACTGTTCGGAAGCTGCACGAAGCGGGGATGAATTTTAGCCATCCTAATTATTTACTTCCTATTCAACCTCTTTTAATTCCGCATATTTTACACGTACAAACGGATCATAAAATATCCATCCACGCCTCGTGAATTTCGCAAAGGAGTAACAGTAACTCTGCAGTAGACAAGTATCTCTGAGAGGTATACATGCACAAGCATCTAGAGACCCATTTCACCCAAAAACTTTTCGCAACTTTTGATTTCTTTTTTATTTCTTCATCCTCGTTTTGTAAAGCCCAATAGTATCGATTTCTTTTAAAAGCTGTTATTTGAGATCCTTTTTAGGGTATCACCACCTCCCTCGGCTCCCAGAACCCAGGCTCTTTTAAAGCTTACCTATCCAGACTGTTTGTTCCGTTCTTTAAGGCCCAATTTTCTCTTTCTAAAGACAAAACGAACGTGCTAGGGCCAGCCGTTAAGGGCGAATAAAAAGGGGCTAAAAACAAGGGTAAAGGGGCTCGTTTAATTTGGTCATAATAAAAGAAAAATAGGTCAAAAGAGAGAAGAAAGAGGTAGAGAGATATTAGCGCCTATCTTATGTCCTATATCGCCTATTACATTATTTGCGGAAAGCTGGTGTTTACTGCAATTTAAACCAAATGATGAGAACCCTTTTATAACTGGAGATATCTCTGCAGGATCTGTAAGATTTTCCTTCACTGTACAACACACTTGTAGTTAATCATAATTTAGTGTAACATTATCGGTAAGGGTGAAAATGATACCAAAACAATTTAAGAAGAGATCATAAAATTGAGGTAAAAGTGATCCCAAGAGAGTGCATAATTTCCCTTAATGACTCATTTTAATGATGTATCACTTATTTAAGATTAATATTAAAATTCCATTAAGAGCCTAAAAAAATTGGGTATAGGCGCAGTGCGACGGATTCCAATAAAACACTTTTCAACACGTACCTACATGTACTACATCCCGTTTAAATAGCACATCTCACATCCTAACTCGACATAAAACGTTTTTGAACTCTTAACTTAGAGTGTAACATTACGAATCTGACGACCACAGTCCGAGCAGCAGCGCGTCTTAAAGATAAACATCAGTTCCTTTCGGCCTCTACAGAGTGTTTTCCCAGCGAGGCGTCTTTTGGTCGCGTCTCTCTTTCTTTCTTTTCTATACACGAGAAAAAGCGAAGAGTAGACTAGAGAATGATGGAAGTAGGAGAGACGACAGAGAGAGAGAGAAAAGGAAGTAGAATCTTTAAGGGAAAAGAGACTACCGAGCTGGCTTCTCTATGCAGTGTCATTTCCATCTTTATTCTTTGGGGTAACGTACATTACAATAGTCTTTTCTCTTTCACTCTTTCTCTGGGACTGACCGAGATAAAAGGTATATGGGGTATAAAAAGTATCAAGAAAGGAAGTTAACTACGTAGTAGAGGTAGATCAGAGAGAATCCCATTGACGTCCATAGAGGTATAGAGTTGTAATGGCACTATGTTTTTACCAAAATTGCCTGTTAGAATTAAATAGAACCCCAATTATTTTAGTTCGTTTCATGGATCGACAGGGTTTTCACGCACGCCCTCGAAGGATTTGGTTTTGGTTGTAGATTTCTGACACTACAAAGCGGAGGTGTCCAAAAGGACTGGTCACTGGGGATAGAGTGGATTAGATGATTTTGGATATAGTATTCTTGTTGGTTAAAATGGACGCGATCAGAATTCCTGGTTGAAAATGACCCAAAATGTTTACTTTACGCAATTAACTTTTGGTATAAAAAGTAAACATGAAAAGAAACGTTCGCAACACGTCTTTCCCCTTAAGATGACTCTGGTTTCTTAGATCAAAACAAGAACGCGAACCCTCTTTCGTCTATCTACATAAAAGTAAGGGTAGAGTTTAGGCAAACCACTCCATATATTATGGATAGAAAGAGATGGGTCGGGTCGTATCCTAAGAGGGCTCTCCGCGGAATAACAGTGTCGGGCGTGAAAAGTATAGACGAGCTGCAGGTCCCAGATATTTCGAGAGCTTTCTGTATGGGAAGGGATGGTAGGGGATCGAGAGAGAGAACCGCGGAGAAATCTTAAAAACGCTTAAAGAGGCAAAAACGTGTCGGTAACAAAGATTTTTATGACCTCCCGGGCATCGAGCTAGCAAACTGGCGTGGTTCTGATGCTGCGGTATATACAGCTTTCTTTGATATAAAGCCCTAGCTAAGAAAATGGGTGTTAACGCTTTATGCGCGTGTTGAAGACGGGAAGGGGATGGATAAACGCCAGAGGAAGGAAATTCGGAGAATGGATCAAGAGAGAGAAAGAGAGAGAAGGGAGGTTTTTTTTATCCCCTTCAACATGAAATCGATAAAAAACTTGAACCTAATGACGCTCGAAACTAAAGCTATGTTATGCGGGAAACTACGGTCTAGGGAGTTACAATAATTTTTTTTTTTTTTCATTCATAAGAATGGTAAAAGGAAGACTTCCAAAGCAAGCTCAATATATAAATCAAGTACTGAGGTTGAATTTAGAGTTCGACAAAGTACAAATTCTCAGAGCAACTGTTTACCATTCGCTCTGCAAAGTTATAAGGCAAAGGGTCATGTTAGAATTTTCGAAAGAGTTTATAAAACAATAATTCATCTACATTATATAGAGAAGATACAAGCAATTTAACTTAGTTTATCCTACACGTAACACGTTAGGCTTTTCTGAATGAAACAATTGACGTCATGGGGGGGCTAGAGTTTCAGTCCCCACACAACAACAACAGTAACACTGTATCTACTCCACAGAGGCCTAACGCGTAGGCGCCTTATTATCTTCGTGGTTCCCAACTGAAATATTCATTATTATTTTTTACCTTACAATGAAATATTCATTTACGTTGTTTCATTGAGATGTATAATTCACTACATATACACCAGTTAAAATTAACAATTGACGTTTGAAGGCGCAACCTCATTTCAATACGGTTTAATTAGTTAAAATTGATCGAAAGCTGCACTTTTGTAAATCGTATACTTCTCTTTAAGGGCGTTTTTTTATACATATAAATTTGCGAAAGGAAATGATAGACTGTCGAGGGAACGAGATTGAGGAGGTAGGAGAAAAATTGGATTGGAGCATGCAGGGTCCTTCGCTCAGTGGTACGCCTGGGCAACCCTATTCTGAATCTGAGTCAACCGTAGCTCGTGCAACTGCTGGTGTGCGTGGTGAGAACGTGTGTCGACGTAATTCGGATAAAAAGAAGGGGCCCCCTTTTTCGGGTTTCCCCTTGGCTATAACACCGCACACAACCGTCCGTGTGTGCCCCAGAATTGATTCAATTCTTCCAATAATATTTAAAGTGTATTTAAATAGAAAAATTTTAAACACACCATTATAAACGCGTCTATTACTTAGTACGTATAAATACAAATATTAATTTTTCAATAATTTAAAAAAAATTACAATAAAAACATATTTGCTCCCTTAGAACATTTCGCGATACCGGAGGTTGATGATAGTTCCCTGTGACAAGAAATAATGCTTAGGGTTAAGCCTAATCTAACACACAATGTTAAGCCTAGTTTGAAACTTTAAATTCAAGCGAAGGTTGAAAGAAAAACACTTCCCGAGCATTCCGAATATCACAATCGATTTTTGGGTGAACTTTGTTTCTTAATTATTTCAAAAAATTATATCTTGGTGTCAAATTAACCGATTTTAACGAGTGTTGTCTTATTTTAAAGAAAAACCTTGTAAAACTGGACTTTTAAAGTGCATTTTAAATGAGTCAAGTAACGAAAATTCCCATTTCAAATCATAGACATCGAAAATTCCCACGATACTCAATTTTCCTGACACAAAGACAGACTATTCTAGGGACAATTGGATTAATTCACGGTTTGTGGATACGTTATAGATCGGCCGAGCAAGTCGTTCTAGCCCACCTTATCCATATGAATATAATCCGGTCTACGGTACCAAAAAGAGGAGGGGGTTCGAGGGGAGGGTGAGACAATTTTGGCAAAGAGCTATATCTAACGGTACAGCGATACAGAAACAGTTGGACTTTGCGTGATGGGGTAGAAATACATAGTCCATGCATGGAGGTCGAGGGTTCTTAGCTTAATGGTGGCGGAGGCGAAGGACACGTACAGTACGTGTCGACGGTATTCCATTTTTTTTTTCTTTTTCGGAAAAGAACAATAAACTCAACCATGCTGCCTGCCCTTAATGGTTCCAGGAACGCGATCGTTCTATACCTTCATAATATTATACCTCAGTCTCTACTCCTCTCCATAACGTTTAACCCAAAGGACATGCAAGAGTTGACAAAAAGAAAATGTTCCCTAAAACAACTGTATTATTTCCTTCCAGTTTATTTTCCCGCAATTATAGTGTAACGAAACAATAAACGTAAGTAAGTAGATGCCTCTACCGATTGTTACAGTCATTTAAAAGTTTCATAAAGGGCATTTCTTTATGGACTGTCAGAAATTAAGTGGGATGTTCTTTGGGGAAATCAATTTTGAGACGAAAAATGGAACTTCTATCCCCATTTTGTTTGCCACAAGGGACACTGTTTCAAATCTTAACTTGAAAACAGTGACTCGGACGTCAAAATGGAGTTAGAAGTTATACTTTCGACTCAGTTAAAATTGATTTCCCAAAAAACATCTCCCTTAATAGTTTTAGGGGACTTTAATGAACAATAAGTAAACGTTGCGTCATACTTAGAAACAAGGATTATGTAAGAAAAATTAAAATAAAAACACATGCTATAAAAGCAATCATAGTTTAACCAACCAATACCGCGAAAGAAAAGTCTATTTACACGCAGTCTTAAAGATTTGAACGTATTTAAATCGGGAGAAAGATTCCAAATGAATTCAGAAGCGCGTCTGCGTATATACGTGAGACAATACGCAACGTTTGCTCAACTAATAATTGCTAGTGCAATTTTCGGTTAAATAGGGTACATAGTACTTATTAAAACGAAGCTGAAGGAAAAGAGGAAATATTTATTCGACGATACAATCACCTCATTTATTCTATTCCCGATTTCCAAGTATACCATCCCCATCCATACATATTCCGGAATCCCCCGTCTTCCTAATTGGGATGAAGTCTAGCATCCCTCGCTATGCATAAAAGCCTATATACACACACATACCACCATCTCTCCCTTTCCCTCTCTGTCGCTCGCTTGCATTTTCCTATTTTCTAGTTCAGCAAATTTTAATAAACGACCCAGGAGAAACTAGGACGTACGCCTACCAACCATGGCTTTCTAGTTTCCTCTCCATCCTTTCTCCGATTATTTGATTTTTAAAAAAGAGAGGGATGCGGAGAGGCGCAAGATGCCTTATTCCCATTCCATTATCATCCCGAGCTCCAGCTCCCTCTCTGCATACGGCATTCATGGTTTCCAAGGTAGTAATGTTCAAGTTCGCCTGGTAACTGTGAATACAGTTCAACGGTATCACCACCCTTCTTTAGCTTCATTTAATGGATATTCGCGTATGAGAAGTTATTCGGATCTTATTGTTTAATATTGCGGAAGATGCTAGAAGGGAAAGGGATCTTTCCCTAAACTTGGGCCACCTGCATTTTATCTATAATTTCCATTCATCAATTATACGCGTACAGAATTATATTATAGAAGAGAGAATAGAGAAGAGTGGTATTATCTATGTATCCTTTGTTTCTTACAAGCAGTGTCATTCGACAAGGGGTTGGACACACTGCAGACCAAGAATACATAGAATTCTTCACCTTGGAATCTTCATGCCATTCTGCTTGTATTATAGAGGAGGAGTTGTGGAAACTGACAGACTGACGTCAGGCAACTCAAATCGAATTTACAGGAAATTATCCCATTCCTTAGACACTCGAATTTTCCAGGTTTATTCTTAGCAAATATATATATATATATATAACGGTAAATGTCGTCTGCGGCCCACTTTGACTTAATTATGATTGGGTCGACGTACAAGACGTCTTGTCGGCTTTCTTTCATTATTCTTCATTGGGATTTAATTAAGAGTAAAAACGTCCTACATCCCTTTATCAAATGAGCCATTCATTATTCCTTCCCCATCACCGTAAAGAAAAAAAAAGAAGAAGAAGAAGATGATGATGAAAAAGAAGGAGTTATTTTAAATCTATCGTCCCTAGAGGTATATTTGAAGAGAATGTGTTCTTGACAGTTTTCGAAATTTTCGACAACTTAACTAGACAAGCTAGAGATTTCGTATACTTTCATTGCACTAAAAAAATTCAGTTTTTTTTCTTCAAATATTAAGAAAAAAATTGTACTCTTCGGTTTTGTCACAAATTTTTAATCTCAAAACTCATAGTTTTTTTGTATCTTGGTAAAAAGTTAACCGATTATAACGAAATTTCTCTTAATTGAAAGAAGAAGAAAAAAAAACCACCCTACCTCATTAAATTCGGATTTTAAAAATTTAATTTAAATTAAATTAAACTCGCTTTTTAAATATTTTAATTCGTTCTAGTCCTACTTGAAAAGTTACAAAATCAATTATAATTGTCCCTGACTTTTGTAACGATTTTAAAAATCCCTAACATTTTTAACACCCAATTTTCAAAAGCATCATGTTTTAATTTACAGGCAGATTTCTTTGTCCTTTACTAGAAGTTAGAAACATTATAACAGCGTAGAAGTAACAAACATTATAACAGCGTAGACCTACTGCTCTCTTAAATCTTAAATGCAGTAAATTTAATGATGGGCTTAAAAGTATCACTACAATAAAAATCTTTATGGCTTCAATACCACCACCATCACGGCGATGGTCCTCCTCTCCTCCAATACCAATCTATTCTACCCCTTGAAGTCATAAATAAGGTTGTTAAAAGCTCCTACGGATTTTCACCAACGGATTTAGCGACCATATAGAAGCCGTATCAAAGTTTTCTATTTCATTCAAGACCATTCCAAAACCCAAGATATCTATTTTTCCAACGCGCATTATTCCTAACGTAAAAATAGACATTTTTCCATAACGCCAAGGCCTAAGAAAAGTTTCAAAATATCTATATAACTATTATGGAAGGGGAAAAAATGAATGTAATGTAGAGGTTTATACGCGTACGTTAGTAGGTCAAACTAAAGCTATATCGTATAAACAAGTATTACAAAACGTATACAGCGATCGATAACAGCGCCGCGTAACGGTTTAGACCGTAAATAAAGAAAGAGGTTTCGCCGGCCGGTTGAGCGTAAATAGAGAAATGGTACTCGCAATAGCGTGTATGATTTTTCGCAGTCTTTTGGTTTTTATTTATCCTTAGAAGGAAAGTCTAGTTTTGACCAACGTCCAAAAAAAAGAAAGGAAAGGCCAAGTTACCAAGTATTCATGCTCTACGCATTTTTCTAGGATTCTGGGATAAAAGAAATAAAAAAACACAGAAACTATTTTTCCTCTCTCTCTCTCTCTCGCTCTGTCTTTTAACCCTTGGCTCTTATTTCTCTCGTTCTATATGGTGAGAACGTTTTTGGAATCGCTAAAGAAACGATTGAAATATGAAAGAGTTTTTTCTTCCCTTTTTCTATTTCCATTTTTTTTGGTATCTCGGAAACCCCTTTAACCACATTCGTTTCGTTTGGTCATTCCCGTCCGGGGGAGTTCATCCTTTTTAAACTTGTTAAAAAAACAGGAACTTTTTTTGGCGGGGAAAATAATGTATTTTCACGCGGGTTTAAGTAAGACTTGTTCAGACTCGCGCGCCTAAATTCGTGAATGTCTTCTGTATCATAAAGAAAAAAGAAGAAAAATAAATCTAAAATATTTTCAATGGTGGAAAAAATGTAGAATAAACATTGTTTGAAGTGAAATTTGACCTTAAATATATCAGGTCACGATACAGACCATTAAAATCTCTTTAATTAAAAAGGAACAATATAATAAAAGATCAATAGTCATTAAAGAAAAATCACATTTTACGTTATTGCCCCTTTGTTCGAGCTATACCCCTAGCAGCGATGTAAGGCAGGTGAAACATTTCTACAGGGGCAGATTGAAAATACATGGGATCATTTCACCCTGGATGTAAGCTTCCCCTACATACATAGTCGAATCTACCTCGCTCAAACATTCTTGAATTCTTTTAAAGAATACAGAATAAGTTAAACAGAGCGTAAACTTAAGATCTCTGCTTCTTATTATTTGAAGATAATATTATTCAAGTCCTCTTTTTTTGGGAATCCTTAACGGAAAGAGAAAGAGGACATTCGTCATCATTTCCGAAAGAGAGAGAGAGAGGGAGAGAAAGAGAGAGGAAGAAGAAAAAAGGATGGAGGATGATAAAAAAGGTTTCAATAAAAATAACTTAACGTTATGGTATCCACAAAAATGACTTCTCTTTTTCTCTCTCAAAAAATATATGAAACCTTACCTAAATTTCAAGGATAACTGCAAACACTAAGCCTGTCAGACATTACTTTTAAGTATAAAGAGTTACAATGTTGCGTTGCTCTTTTTAAAGAACTGCATACTAAAGACGCTTACTAAACGACATTTTTTTGTTAATGATAGAGTTAAAAGGAACGACACTTTGGGTTTCAAATTACAACAAAAACCTAACTACGTGATCTATTTATAAACACTACCATTAAAAGATATAACTTAAAATTTATTTGATTACTTTATTCAAGAAATAAGACTTAATATGATACTTTAAATAAAAAATACTTATAGATAATTATAGATATAGTGTAATTTCTAGGAGGGGGGAAAATATTTTAATTTTACAAAATCTTAAACTGCATAATTAAAAAACGAATATAAAACTAAAAGGTTCGTAATCTAGTCATCGGTTTCTTAGGGGATTTGAAAAAGCAAGAAAAAGTTGAGCCCTACCTAAATCAGGGGCTTTTCTAAGACACAAACCCGATACCTACACGATTCCCTCCGTTTTTTTCCTTTATCAGGTTTTAGGCCTAGCGTTTTGCCCATTTCCCTGACGTGTACCCTACCAGCTCGTAACTTACAAAAGGCTGATCGATTTTTGGTTCGTTTCGAGACTTTCTGGAAAACGTTTTGGGAAGAGGATAAGAAGAGAAAGAAAGAAAAAGGGATTCGTCTTTGCCTCTTTGGCCCCAGAGTACTTATATAGACAGAACAGAACGAATAGCGCGGGGGGGGGAAATGCGCCTCTTTTTTATTTTGGTTTTGCCCCATCAAACAGTAATGCGCTTTAAAGATAATCAAAACACGAGGCGGGAAAAAGTCGGAACCCATTTCAATAAAGAGGCCGCGCGAGCGATGCAGCGTTCCAGGGTTCGAGGGAATATTTCTAGACGTTTAAAGGAAAGCTTTAAGTATATTATTCGTCCGTACCAAATCAATCTGCAATTCAAGAGTTAAAAAAGAAAGTGGCCAGGGGTATACCGTTTAAAGTTCAAAACTCCTTATCCAAGTTTAAATAAGAATTAAAGTTATCTTTTGATATTTTGCTTAGTTACTGAATAGAGTTATAATGCTTAAAAATGATTTGAATTGATAAAGATTACGAGTGAAATCAGGAATAAAAAGGTCCATACAACTTTTGGAAAACCGATTTCCCTGAGCTTTCCAGGTTTTTTCTCAAAGATTTCCCTGAGTTTTGCACGTTTTTCCCCATACATTTCCCTGAGTTTTCCAGGTTTGTCCCCCATAAATTCCCTGAGTTTTCCAGGTTTGTATGAGCCCTGAATAAAGGGTTTTTCAAACGATATTTTCTGTAAGAGATATTCGCAACTTCATAATGAAATCGCTTAACATTCAAGTGAAAAGCTTGCTAAATCTAGAATTCATTGTACAGTATTTTCAGAAGTAATTTGTCTGACACAATTGATTACACTATACATGCCTCGAAAACACATCAAGTGTTCTTAACGACAAAATAATATATTTCCGGCTTATTATTGTCGCATCTATAAACGCTAACTTGGGCTCCCTAAAACTAGCCGATAATGGCTACCGTCAGTCCCTTAAAAAAGGGCATGCAGCTTATAGTCCGAAATTTCTAAAGGAGGGAGGGGGTATTAATTCGCGTCAAGAACGAACGAAGTGGGTGGAGAAGAAGTGGTCAATTTTAGCCATCGGATCGAAACCGTTGATGATGGGTCCAAGATTTTTCTTTTTCTTCCTTCTTCTGACGCCAAATAAGTTCAGTTATAACCCTGAAGCGCCAAGTACACCAGGATACCCTCATCAAGAAGCTGTGGGAGAACTTTGAAACTATAGTCTGCTGCTATAGTCGCACCGAAGACGGGGACCTATAGGAAGGAAGTCCATTATAAAGGAGAAGTAAAGCTGCATGGGCCTAACGCGCGAGGATGATATAAAATTGGCAACGGGCCAATCGAAAAACGAGAGAGACCCCCCTATACCACCACCACCACGCGCGTGACGGAGAAGGAAAGGTGGCGCGAGAAGAACTCTTTGGGAAGAGAAGACCAAGAGGAGAGAGGGATTGAATGGAAAAAATTCTGAATCAAGGGATGAAAAAGAGAGAGAGAGAGGGTGTTACGCGCGCCATCAAAGTTAGGAGAAGAAGGGAAAAGGCTACCTATAGAGGCGAGAGAGAGCATCCGGATGCGGGGCAAATACCCGTTGGAATGACAGGAGTAACCCTCATATACAACCTTCCTCTGAAGTGTACAGCGTCAATCCATGAATTCTCCCAAGAAAATTCACTAACACGAATTTAGTAGAAACTGGAGAATTTAACCTGAAAAGGCGTATTTTAACCGGAAAAAAGGGCATATTTTCTACTTTAAATTCTACTCCTTCCAAGGTTGTATTGATAAATCAAAACCCGAGGTTTAAACCGCATTCATGTCTATACCTCCGCAGTCTTGTAGAGTTCGTAATTTAAGCTTGAAGGGCAGAGGAATGGAGTAGAAACCTGTAACGTAGAAGGCTGTACACCTGCACCACCTAGGCCAACGAAGTCCTCCCAACATGCATGCTAAATGTTTATTTCGTTTTCTAATTCCTTAATCTCAATCCAATCCAATCGAATAAATTATTTTTCGTTGCTGAGAAAGCTATATAGTTTTGGAAACGAAAACGTAACGTGCCTTTATTTCTATTCATGGAAGAAATGAATAAATTCGTCTCGAAGCTTCAGTCTCCCTTCTCGTCTATATAACTTCGATAACTCGATCCAATATTTTTACAGGAACTCTAACGAATAGTGGTCGGCTATAAAAGATAGGGGATATATATATATATATATAGGGAATGCCTAGGATCGAGCTGCGGGTAAAGATTGTCTCTTCGATTGACGCACTGAGTGATCTGAGCTAGGATATCTTTCTTTTCGTTTTTTATTTTATTTTTATCCCCAGCTTCGTTTTTCTCACCTATGGTTTATATTTTACCACCTAACCTTGAAGTAGCTGCATTTCTTTTAATGCGCTATCCCTAGCTGCCAGTGCAAGTTTATGATTATTATAATGTAGTTAAATCATTTTTCATTCAGTCCCTCTACAAGTCATAACGTCTGTCAGCACTCATTTGTTCATTTATTATCTTTCATAGAATTACAAATATTTTCCCGCCTTTTCCTATATAGATTTTAGCGCCAATCCTTAGAAAGGAAATTAGAAAATTAGGTCAGGAAAATAATTTGAACAAAGACAAACTCCCGAAATAACCAGTAGAAGCTAATTACGACCTTTTTCAATTTTCTTGGCCCACAAAGGAAAATAAGTTCAAAGATAATTTCAAAATAACAGAAGTCCCACTGCAGCAGAGCGAGTCTCAATGTTTTCAGAGAAAAGAAGAGGGAGATTAGAGAACTACCAAATTACCAAGAGCTCTTTTCACAAAAGACTTATTATTAAAAATAGAACAATTTGAGCTGGGGAAAGGTTGTAGGAGGAATTAAGCGAAGAAGACTAATTCTCTTTCTCTGGCTAGATAATAACAAAACCGGAAGAGAAAAGATTATTATTACAAGCTTAAAATTAGAATCACGGCCATTGCCGATGTGATGAGATGTTTGAACATAAAGGCTATACGTTTCTTAATTGAAGGATTCACGAGGAAAAAGGGGTGAAAAGCCGTACGTCATTGAAACTGAGATGTTTAGAATTAGATTTAGTACCTCTGATAACGTGTCAACTGTCAATTCAATTAACGCTAGAACAACCAGTGCTCAGTCTTATTTTCACAAGATTTCTTGTGTGTTTTTTCCTTTTTTCACACCATGCATGCCAAGATGTTCCCTTAGTTTTGTTCTCTTTCGTTTTCTCAAGTTCAAGCGGCAGCCAAATTGGCGTTAACCCTATCACTGCTCTATCAAGCGTTATGAACCCGAAGCTATGAATAGATTAATTTCTCCCAAAAATAATCGGTGGTATATTAATACTCTATAGTTATAATTGATACAATGTTTCGAAGGTTGCAACATTCATGGAAGAATTGATTAAATTCTTCGTCTACAAGGCTTTTGTTCTTCATTCATGTGGAAACACCACCGAAACTAGAAAGAGAGATGTCGATATGGTGGCAATTTTTCTTTTTTGTTCCCTACAGTTAAACACCCCTCTCGTTACAAGGATCTTCAGCTTGGTTACTAATTTGGGATTTTCAAAAACTTCACTGAAAACACTTGTAATTTGGACAAATTTCACAATGAGTACTCAACTTTATAATTAATAGAGTAGAAAATGTTTCTTATGAACCGTCAACTAATTTAAAAATCGTGTAAACATTTAAATGTTAATTAAAGGTTTGTGTACGTGTAACGCCCCAAAGGGAGCTTGACCTCCTTTCAACTTGAACTTCCTTTAATTTATTTACTAGTTAATTAGAGGGGCAAGTTTGCCATAGCTAAGAATATCCCGCTTCAAAGGGAATTATCTAGAACTAATTTCAATCTCCCTTTAAATTAGGATTAAACCGAACGAAGACAAAGGCGAGTCTAATTGAAAAACCGTGAAAAATAAGTGACCTATACGTTAAAATGCTTCGAACTAACGCGACAAAAAACCCCAGACATTCCATTTAAAATGATTAATGCGACTTGCCATTAAATAAAAAAAAAATATCAGTCACGTTACTCTTTCACTTCCGGTTTTTTTTTCGGAACAAACCCTTACAAAGTCCAATGTTTCCTAGCTTTCCTTAGTCAAATAATGTCCCTTTTCAGCTTACAACTGTTACGCTAGATGATCAAATTTCCATTTGACGCGAGAGGACACTGACGGGGAACAGTTTTTACACACAGAGAGAGAAAGAGCTTCATTTTCCCTAATGGGCTTTAACGTTACGTCGAAATTGAACAGGGATAGACTTATCCATTCGTAATGAGTCACTCTCCTTAAATGTAAAGATAATTAGTGCAACTACTACTATATAGCTGCATGCACCGGTGTACGGTTCTAGACTTCTGCTTCTAGTGTACGATTCGGTTTAAAATAGAATTGAAGCTATGCTTTAGTGGGAGTGGGAGTTAGGGACCGGAACGAACGACAAACGTCGGGAATTGGGGAATTAGCCTCTAGGAGCGAGTACTACTATAGTACTACATACATGCTTCTGGAATTGGAAAAACGGAATTCGATAGGTTATTAGTTGAGAAAACAGTTTTGCGAGTTCCGGTACGGGTTTTGGTTTAACATTCGCTACCCTAAAAATAGTATAATAGTCGTCTTGCTACATAATAGAAAAAGAAAAACTAAATTAACCTATCGGATTGCGAATAAGCTTGATTTCCATAGGGAATTCTAATAGATTGACGAGGTTTAATTCATTTAGAAGTGGATTAATTTCTTTGAATGTTTAAGCTGCAGCTTTGACTTCGAAACCTAAATAAATACACCTAAAAATTCGGATTTTCCCTGTGCAATTTAAAATCCAATCCCATGAGATGGTTGTTTTCTATATCTGTAGGTGTACAGGTGTGTTATCGTGTGAAAGAAAATTCCATAAAATAGAACGCAATCTTTTCTTACTCCAATGCCCCAACAAAACCTGGGCAATTTCGGTTACATTATAAAAGGACCCATAAGAAAAGAAGGTATAGCAAAAGAAACAGATAATCCTAATCCTATATAGAAGACTCGAAGACGTCGAACGAAATTGAGCAGGGGCGATTTAGGCTGCAACCATTAACGTCACTCTTTCTTCATCCCTCTATACTTTTCCGGAGCGACAGTCCTTCAAGAACTATCCTTGACTATATAGCCCCCTGATAGGTCGCTAACCGCGGCGCGGGCACCCGCTACACAGGCTCAGACAAATAAGGACCCGAGCAACAACTCTCAAAGGAAAGAGTACGAGAGAGAGTCTCGAGACAAATGGTTTTCTCAGGACGTATAAGGTTAATAATACCGGAAGGCTTAATATCCTCCTTATAAAGAGCGCTTGGAAGAGGAGAGTGAGAGGGATGGGTAAGAGAGCTTGTGGCTGATGGCGTGAAAGTCATTAACCCATAGAGTAGAGAGTAATATTGCAAGACGCATGCATGCATTCGTGTTTATCCCTTTCTACATTTTTGACGCGAAAAGAATTACCATCGGGGAATAATCCGGGAAGACCCACGAGACGTGCGAGAGAGAGATTGCCACTTGACAGCGAAAACGACGTATCCTTGGCTTGTAAAGGGCATTTGGAACATGCTATATTCATTTACAATCAGGTATCAAATGTATATATGGAAAATATTAGAAATATGGTACGGGATTATGGGGTTCGAATTTCGTTTCTCACGATTTCACACGAAAATATTTTCATAGAAAATTCGCGATTTAAACTTTTTACGAAATTTGAGGCAAATTTTATGGAATTCGAGTCTCCCCAAACCTAACGGAATTTCTTTAAATTCGAAATGTGGCGAAATCAATAAGAGGAAACGTCGCTAAAATAAAAGTGAAATCTCAAATCGGTTCGGGTCAGTTCAAGTGACATATCTCAGGGTCGCGACATCTCGTTTTTGCTTCCAATGTGTTGACATATATGAAACTTTTCTGATATTTCAAAAGACACCAAACCAAGACAGCGACTAAGTTCAAGGACCCCCTTACGCATTTTCATGCCGACTGTAATCCCAGAGAGCTCGCAGCGGGAAGATCGAGGAAGACTCTGTGAGTTTAAAAATAAACTACGTTTTCATCCGCATCCACCCTCTTTAAGACGTTTCTCTTCCCTCAATTCAGAAGGAAATCTTTCTTTTATGACACAATCTATCCGTCTTGTAAGTGCGCTAGCTGCGAGCTTGTCTACTAAAAATTTGTCTTTCTCCAAAGATAAGACTTATCCCGAACGCGGAGAAATTTCCTCTCGAGTCTCGTGTCTTCCAAAAGTATCGCCAACAGCTATACGGTCTTTGTTTACAATTGGATGTACAACACACTGAAGTCTATTCTATATATATTTTAAAACCTCTGTATATAATTAAAGTCGCGTTGAACTTTCTAGATGAAACCAACTCTAAGTGATGCAGCTCTCTCTCTCGAGACCCGAGATGGTTTCCCTGGCAAAACCCCTAGCCTAGTTACTTCTTTTGTACGGTTGAATTTTCCCGGTCGAGCAATAAGCCTATTCCGTATGGGATTTAATTCAAAATTCGTATCCTATATGTAGGATGAATTGGAATATGATAAAACTACCCGACTCTTCCTGCTATACTATAGCTGAAGAGCAAACGTAAAATTTCAATTTACCCGCCGTATATAAGGGTTTTCCCGTTTCAAAAGCAAAGCTTAAAACCTTAATGTTTGTAAATCGGATTTAAAAAATATATTACGAGGATGACTTTTAAGGAGAAATAAAACAAATAAAAGATAAAAAAGCTGACCTTAAAAATCTGAGGTGCGGGGGAAATAGAAAATGAATAATTTGATTTAAAACCGGCGATATTCGGTTTACAAAATAAAAAGGAAGTTATCTGGGAAAATAATGCGAACTTTACAAGGAAATCTCGTGAAATTTTGAGGAGAATTTCAAGTGATTTCAGTAGAAAATATTGTGGAAAATATCATCAGATGATGCGAAAATGAACGAAAGAATAACAAAAACCATCCAAAAATCAGAGGAAAGGTTAGCTATAAATTTATAATCGGATGTATACGGTTTCCATATAAATGACTAAAAGGTTTTAACATTTGTAATCCACGATATTAATCCGCGGCTTAGAGGGTATTAAGCTAGTTAGAAGGTCAAAAACGTGAGGTATTTATCACACTGATTTATTATATACAGCTTCTAAAATCGATATATATGTATAATCGATTACAATTTGGATTTATCGTTATCCGTATCTATATAAATAAAAGTTCTGATAATAACGGGCAACTGGGTATCTTTACCGCTAGTTCGCCGCTATACATATATAGACAAAATTAAAGGGGACAGGACCACATTAGTCCTGTCTTTTATCATTAAAACGATCAAAGGCGGAAGTATACTAAAGCTAACATGGACTTAGCTATACATTCGGGATTGATTTAAAGCTTAAAACGGACCGGGGCCGGGTCCTGGTTGGGTCAGGCCGTATTACTCCTCGGTTACCATAACAACCATAGAAATTCCATTCCATTCCATTCCCTTTAGCAAAAGTACACACGGCTAGTTGTTGACGAGTTGCGTAATATTTAAATCCCCGGTCAGCTAGCCCCGAAGTTTTGGCTACAAAAGCTGCAAGAGTATTCCGTGGACTTCTCCTTTTTTTCTTCTTATCCTTTTGCCCTTTCCGGAGATGTGGATGGATATTTTCCGCTTCCTAAATTCTCGGGGTTTTGGGCGGCTATAGTATAGTAATTCCATCACATTTCCTTTCCACCACCATCTCTCCCACGCGGAAAAGGGATTACATATTTCATATTTTCGGATTGCGAAAGTGTACTATATACGCTATGCGTAAGTAACTATAACCAACCTATTCAGGGACTTCAATGATACGAGTATTTATAAATGATGACATATATTCTACATGATTGAGAATTTCTTGCGGATAGGATGGATGGTGTATAGGGTAATTGGATTGGTAACGTGGTTACAGAATGATGGTAGCATTCCATTTTTAACTAAATCATAATGCGATGTTTTGTTCTAAAGAATGCGAGATTTTTGGGCGGAATTTTAATATGCTAAGTGTTTCTGATAAGTTTGCCTTCCATAAATTCTTTGGGAAATCAATTTTAAGTCGAACATGTAACTTCTATCTCCATTTTGGCGTCCGGGAAATTGTTTTCGAGTTATGATTTGAGTGTTTTACAGATGACCCTTTAATTAAACTAGAAATCATTGTCTAAATCAGTTTCTTCGTTAAATTTAACGGGGTAATCCGTAAAATACTGCATCCAATCTTAACTCGAAAATATTGGTCTTAACGGAAAAATCTAAAACTATTGCCACGTGTCTTTAAAAAACAATATTCCCCAAATTGCGGTCTGGAGACTTCGTGGGTTCAGCACCGTTTAGGAATAAACCAATTAAAAAAAATATATCGAAAAAATTCTTTTTGAAAAACAGTCTGAGCCAAATTGGTTGGTATTTTGGAATAGAGACTGAGATTCTTGGGACGTGAGATCACGTCGCCCACAAAACGGAAGTGAGGATACTCTCTCAGTCTTCCCTCAAAAAAACATTTTGAACTTGACACTTTTGGCTGCGATTCGCGCAACATTCTCCTCGTGTATAGTACTAAATATGGCTGCTGTGTCAATGACCAAACATTTTTTGATGAATGATACAACTCCCACCCAACTTCAAGTTGCTGTTGAAAGTCAATTGGCAACCGCTTAAACCTATTTTTAGATATCTAATATATTTTATTTGTCTTTTCCTTCTTTTTATTATAAATAGGTGCGTTCATATAACCGATATTGGTTTGGGTTATCTATCGACTATGGTCAATCTATGCGCTCTGTACTTGAGATGGTGTTCGCAAATAAGGGATTTCGGATTACAACACTTGTGCAGCATGAGGAGTTTACAAATTCTATCCTTAGCGGGTAAGTAAGAATAGCAAGAAGTGATTTCTAGCTTATTAGGGAGAAGGTGTAAATTCGCCACATTTCCAGCTTTATCTCCAGTCCAAACGTAAAGTAGGTCCGGAGTTAATCCCCGCCGCCTCTAAATTACAACCAACATCTCATTGGTTCTTGAAAACTCACGTCAGCGCGACGCGAATGAGTACAAAAATTACGTTGTATTTTCCGACTGAGCTAGAGAGGCAGCGAAATAGCCCGGCGTCCTTTTATGTCCCCCCTTGTATTTTGAAAGGGGGACTGGGATTATGGCGCGGCGCGAATACTTAGGCATCTTATACCTTCTCCCTAATAAACTATAGACATCACTTCTTGGAATAGTCAAAATTTACGCAAATTTCGATAATTGTGTACTTAATTTCCTTCTCGTATGTAAATTTTTTATCTCTCCAAATTATATAGGTTGTCCACTACTAACTTGTAGCAGTCTTTCATCTCTAATACAATTACGGCATTTGAGAGAACTTGAATTAACTAATTGCCCGGGAACGTCCCGCGAATTATACGATTATTTACGTGAAAATTTGCCGAACTGTCTAATAATCGAGTAATATACGAAGATAAAGACCACAAAGAAAGAAATTGTATAAACTATAAGAAAAATACTAAATTAACCAACAGAAAAGACTATTACTTAATTAAAACTTAAAACAATCGAGGGGGGATTTTTGATTGGGCCAATATATACGTTCGTCACGGATTATAGAGGTGATACAAAAACAAGAGGAATTTTTACACAATGTGAAGAGTATGATCTCATTAACGCGCGCATTGGACATGCGTGTCCACTTTGCAAAAAAAATAAAAATCTACAAAATTCCCAGTTAAATAGAGAGATAAATATAAATAGCCTAGGGGATGGGTTTAATGAAAAAATTAATAACATTGCGCTTTTTAGAAGAAACTTACGCGCTAAATAGTGTTCGCAAAAATTTTGAAAACAAAACAAAACAGCACTATACTTAAAAAAATGATTATAGAAAAGATCTTAAAAACAAACACTTAATTTCCTAGGCATTTCAAACATACCAGCCAGCCAGTACAAAATATATTTAAAATAATAAAAACAAACTGATCAGCCATAACTAAAATTAACATAGATTTAAATGCCCTATTATAGTATATAATCCCTTGAAAAAAAAAAAGAAAGAAAAAATGTAGTTTTCTCATATAGAATAATATAAGAAACGTACCCCATTTAAAAATACGACTGGTATATTTAAGGAGTACAATGTAGATTTTATAGTTTTTTGAATAGAGCTATAAATATAATGTATATTTGAAATAGAGATGATATGACGGCGCAGCTGGTAAAGCCAAAATAAATGATTCTTAGAAAACCGCGTATTAACGTTAGAAAACGCGAAAAGTCCAAAAGAAAAAGTAAATAAATAAATAATTAAAACTAATTAATAATGCAGCAGTCTATCTTCCTCCGCGTATTTTCAAAAAATAAAAACAGTTTCCCTTTCATTTGGTTTGGAATAAATTATAAAAATAACCACCAATACCACGAATGAAGTGTCCTTTTTCCAAAATAATTTTGTTCTAAACTAAACAATGACTCGCACTCTTTGCGACAAAAACAGTTGACCTGAACTCAGACTGCTTATTAGCTCATATGTACAGAAAACAAAATAATAAATAAATGAAATAGTCTCTCGACAACTAAATCAAAGCGTCCCTCCCAAAAAAAATTTGATGAAATAAAAGCGCCCTTTCTTATATAAAAAACAAAACTCTGAAAAATCAATGCAAATAAAACTAATATAAGAAAAGGCGAGTCAGTAAAAAACAGACACTCCATGTAAATTAACCGATAATAATATATAAAGAGCTATTTTGTGTGTTGTCACGGAATGATAGAAAGCCGGTAGATTTATAGTAGAAGGCAAAGTACGGTGAAAGAAAAACAAAAAAAAAGAAATTATAGATCTCTATAACTTTACGACACTGGCTTTTCATAATGGTAATAATAATATTAATTATAAAACTCTTTTAGCTGTATTATTTTTCTATCAAATATTCCAATTGGTCTCTATTGACTAAAATTTTAATCGTTGTTTAAAGTCGAATTTTTGCCAAGTGTTGGGTATGATTAGAAAACTATTACATTACTTTGTACGAGACCAAGGCTTAGTGTCTCTTAGAAATAGTACTGTCATTTTTAGAGCCTAACAAAGTATTTATCTGTATATATTTGAGTACGTACTTACGTTAAACTAATAGATATCCTCGTATTTTTCAATTTGTCGTTCGAAGTTAGGGTAGGCAAACCATTTTTACGAGATAAACTTAATTTTAAATAATTTCACCGGGTCGAGACAAAGAACATGTCGCCGCGATAAATCCGAAAACTCCTTACTCCAATGTCATAGGTCATTCATGCAGACAGCTCAAAACTACGGTCGGTCATTGGCCGAAAACGAGCCAATCATAGAAACTCGCCTACTAAGTTATAAAGCGGCGGCGGTAAAATTGAATTGAAATAGTATGATTTTAATACTTTTAAATCGTAAATATAAAACTTATTTAAAAGTAAATGAAACGCCAGTGTCGATTAATATTAAAATGATTAAATTATGGGCTTTCCAAAAAAAAAAAAAGCTTACGCCTGTAATAACTAGTACTGATTAAAATAACGCGCTTGGGTTTCTATCTTTAACAAACATATTAAAAAAAAAAATAAAATAAAATTAATTCTGTAATTATTAAAAAGTGATCAAACCCAATGAATTTTGTTTCATATCTTTTTTAATTTTTCTTAAACTTAATTTATACATTGAAGGTTTCTTTATTTATACATAACATACTATAAAATAAGCCCAATTACATTATTTTAGGGTAAAATTAGTGCACATTAACATGTGTTTTGAATGAATGAGATTAAAACCGGAGTCAATATTGTACAAAGATGGGAAATGGGTCTTTTTTATAGGAATATTTTATTGGCACAATGGCAATAGGGAAATCCTCAGGTATAATACTGTGTGAAATTAAACATTCACCTTTATTCCTACACAATCATTCCCCTCCTAGTTTCATGGTAGATAACTGTTTAGCCACACTATTCATATTCTCTTTTTGTAATGCAGTATGCAAGTAACCAACAGTACATTTGGCGGGTCGTCTTTCCTTCCATTGCAACAACATTTGATAAGCACATTCCCTAAAACCGGTTGCTTTATAAGTATGTTCAATATTCAACAAAACTGTTTCTTCCAGGCCTAATGTCCTGCCTAAAGCCCTCCAGTTTTGAGTGTTCATAAATTCTGAGATTCCCCACATATCAGTGTCTTTTAACTTCAGATGGTTACTAGGGTTGGCACTATCGACATTACTAGATTCTTCCGAACTTGACATGGTTTCAGAGACTTCCGATGTTTTTCTTTTCCTTTTAGCTGGTGGTAAAGAAAACTTTCTTTTAGTTCCTCCACTAGAACCACTATGATTGTGAGATCGTTTCCTGGAACTTGTACTTGCAGATACTAAACAAAAATCGATACAATTATTATCCCACTTCATCATCTGATCATTTTACCGGTAATCAAAATTACCCCCAGATTCTGAATCAGTTCCATCATCTCTCCATCTTCTTGGTGATAAAATATTAGGAAATTTTCTGGATGTAGAACCTCCACTTGAGCTACTAGGAGACCCACTACCCGATGCCCCTTGTATTCTAATTTGCCGGCTAACTGCGTATAAAGCCTGAACAAATTCTTCAGGGGTACCGCCTCTAGTTTGATATAGATTAACCATAGCTAAGAAAGGGTCCGGAGAATATATTAATTTGCTGTTTATTTCATTCTTTGTGAAGCCTATATGTCTAGCAAATTTCTTCCAGTTATGGTCCTCCGTTATTTGAAGTGTACCAGCCAGCTCGGTCATAGCCACAACAGACCATCTATCAGTACTTTCAACATGAGCTGGATCTGTTTCATTTCCAGTCTATATATTATTAATAACAATAAAGTTAATTAGACGTTTTAATCCTAACATACAAATTATATTCTTATGGGATAAGGACGTCGGATCGTAGCTTTAGCCTCTAGTACCGTCCTCGCATACTTTATTGAGAAACGTCGTCTGCTTATATTTTGACTCCACCCACAAATTCGATCTCTAGAAGTAGCTATATACAGAATTTGTGGGTGGAGTCAAAATATAAGCAGACGAAGTTTCTCAATAAAGTATGCGAGGATGGGGAGTGAATTCGCTAACTCCGACGTTCTTATCCCATAAATCCGTTTTTGCTTATACCTTATGAAGATTAAATTCAAACAGAGGTTCATTTTTGCCAGAAGTGACCTTCCTTTCAACCACAACTTTTCCAAATGTTCCTCTATCAATTGGTTTATCTTGTTTGAACCTGCAAGCAAATTGCTTCTCAAATTCTCGCCCGCGAAAATCTGGTTCTTCTTTAGTCATATCAACATCTTCCCCAGCTTCAACATCAGCATCAAAAAGTTCCGATTTCAATCTAATAATTATACATCCCGGCCGGACTAATTTGGGTTTTAAACTACTTCCAACTTTGTATTTATAGTTTGTGGTCTCCGGAAGTTTGTTATCACTTCTATAGCAAATAACTTCAAGTCCAAATCTCTGCGTATCTTTATTCTCTTCCATCCAAGCTTGACACATCATTGAAAATGATATGTACGGGTAAAAGAATGCTAAGCCTAATTTAGCTTCATAAAGTGAAGAACTCAATATGTCCCAGATAACTTTAAAGAAACTAAAATGGCTAACTGGGAAGGTCAGAGTGTACAGGCCACTATTATCAACTCCTATTTGAGATTCAACTTCCAGTCTTTCCCAAACTAAAGGTTCACCTTCTGATGTTGAGCTTTGAAATATTGAGATTTTGGATTCGTATCCAAAGGTGTCTTTAATCTCTCTATAGTGAGGAATTGGTAGTTTGACAGTTACAGGTTGACTTCCGGGGTTAAAAACACAACCGTGGGGGCTAACCATTATAACTGGAGATGCTAAGGCCATTTCTCCATTCCTTCCTGGTGATTGGCCCGGATCCCAATCATACAACACCCTGATAACAGCGGTGATATCACTGACAAGGGCACCAGGAGGAAATGTAACTTCAACACCTTGTACTTCTGGTACCCTTAAGGAAGCTCCTGCAACCGCGTCTATTTTTCTGCTGAATTCTGGGAAAGGCCTTTCAACAACTACGGTAAATAAGCTGAAATGATGAGCTTTGATGACAATTCTTCCATTTTTCATGGAATAAGTCTCTTTAGGCATCTCTTCCCATTTAGGGGGTATCTCCTTTGGAGTATTACTACACAGACAAATCACTTTATCTTCAACTTGAATCTTTTCTGTCAGTGGTAAATACAGAATTGCGGGTTTGTCAGGGTAAAATCGAGATCCATGAGGTCCAATTGATACAATATGGCTGACATATACCATCCTGGAATCCATGGATGGTAAGAAAGCGGGGTCTTCAATGAATTCCAAATAAAAGTCATTTCTGTCATGGCCAGAAAGGTTATCTTCCGGAATTATGACAGTGACATTTCTGTGCTGTATAGTTCGCGTTCTTCTCGTGTTTATCTCCCCTTTTCTGCCACCAATCTCATCATCAGTGTCAATGTCACTAACACCATCTCTATCACTGCCAATTGACAAGCATTCTGCACTGTTATAAAGACTATTTTCTGAAATTGTTGACAAGGAAGAGCAGGAACTGTAGTCACTAGTCCCAATGCTCGATTCCTTGATAATTCTTGACAATGCATTCTTCCTAAACTTTGGGCACAATGGGGTAGTTTTCTTCCAAGAGAGACTACCCTCATTACATTTTCTACGTTTCCTGATGAAACTCATGACTGTTTTTAATGCCTGTCATGCCATATTTTCCGACTGTCAGTTCTTGCATAACCTAAATAGATCAGTTAATACCTCTGGAACAAAAAAAAAAATACCTCTATAAATATATAGCCTAATTCTTTGTCATTAAAACCCATTTTGTCCATAATTAAAATAAAATCAGGCATGTTTCTACACGTTTAACCAAGGCCTACTACGCTTTAGACGTTAGGCTTAGCGTTTTAATGTCACAGAACAAATTCAATAAACCCAAAAGATAAAATAACAAAATTAAACTTACGCCATTCCGAATAAGGTCACATTTCTTTGATAAGAGTTAACGTATACGAATAATTTTGATAAACAACAACAAAAAAAGCCATTTAAAAAACAATAAACAACAACCGTAGATAAGCGATATAGACTTTTGTAGGCGGGGCTTGTGTGGCGCGAAAGCGCGTCGCTTTTACATCAATTGGACTCCCTCCCCATATAGGCCTAACTAAATTGAAGACGTTAATCCTGGATATAAGTAATTAAAACAAGTTTAATTACATTTGTTGTGTGTAAAACCCAACAGCCTTTCATTTTCCAGTATTCAATAAGAATAATTATTGAATAATACCTTATTCTCTTTGTAATAACCTCGTTAGTAAATGACTCATCCTACCACGTGATCCTACTAATCTACTCAAGGCCGCTGTTCCAGCGGCTTTTAAAATGTTTGGCGGGAAAGCCACCCACCTGCAATTCGTAGAAAAAAAAAACCAAAAAAAAAAAGGGGGAAATATATTAAACAAGCGAAATGTGCTCTTTTTTAATGAAACTCAATCATGGCAAATATTATGTTTGGGTTAACATTTTTGAGTCTTTCTTTTAAATGAAAGTTGAACAAAATTATAAAAAACTAGGGGAAAAGTGATACTTTTCCCAAAGCAGGCACAAAAACAATTTCAATTTTCTTTACATAATTTTTTTTTTTAATTTTTGTTAAATTCAGTTTTTAAAGTTCTTCAATTTTGTCACGAGGATTTTCCCAGAGCCTTATTGGTCTCACTCGTTTTAGCACTTTTTTGAGAGTCTCGCACTATAATAAATAAATTAGTTTACTATTAAAGACAGACTCTTTACTAAATAATATAAAAAGAGGTTAATAAAACCCACTTTGCCTTTCCTCTTCACGTTTTTTAGCAGCTTCCTCTCGTTGTTTTTTAATTAGAGCTAATCTGGCTAAATCTTGTCTAGCTTCATCAGTCTTTCCAGCAGCATGAAGCTTTTGATAATTTGCTCTAGCTCTCTGCTTTTCTAGTTCCTCTCTTAAAGGGTTTTTTTTTTGGAAAATTTTAACATCATTAGTATACCTACAAAATCATGGACTTTATAATTCTAGAGGACCAGAAAAGAACTAATGTAATTATTGGGACCCAAGAGAAATAAAATAAATTTACTAAAGAATCCCTCCCAAACCTTCAAATTTAAGGAATTCTATTCTCCCTTTACTCATGTTGTGGTTTTGGAATCTATAAGGCCCAGCCTATTCCCTAAAGTATTTATAGACTGATTCATAATACTAGCCTACCTTTCTTTACGTGAAAGTTGCTGAGGAGTCTTAGCATCATCCAAACTCAAATGTTCCACTTTCTTTGTCTTTTTAACTACTCGGTTTGGGTTTTCAATTTCTATTAAATGTTGGATTCCTTTTGCCTTGGCCTACATTTACCCAATAATGTTATTATAAATCACCATTACTCAATTAAAAAAGTACCTCTCCTTCTTCACCAGAAGAAGAGTCTGATTCTTCAGAACTAGACCCTGAGCCTGCTTCTTTGGGTTTGGCTTCCCCTTCACCACCTTCCTCTTCACTTTCCTCACTCTCATCACCTCGTTGTTTCTAAAACCAAGCCAAGAAGCTCCAAATTTAACATCTCAACAACATAAATCTCAATGTAATGCAATGGATTGGATAGTTTATATACCCTCCATTGACGCTCCCTTTCTTCTTTCTCTTTGGATGCCTCTAATTGTTCAGGGCTTGTAAAATGTCTTCTTTGTCCTTTGTGACCATTTTTCGAACCCCTTCCTCCCGATCCTCGTCCTTGAAATTAAAAAAAATTACCCCAAATCCCAAAATTAATTTTAATCCATATTTACTTTAAGCCTTGGTTGCAGAAATATGTTGCAATTTATAATTTGTTCTAAAACTCACCTCTAGGCATATTTAAATCCAATTTATTTTTCCTTTTAAATTTTGAAGCCTTTAAAAACCTTCTTGATTAAAGTATTTGTAGTAAAATTTGATCAAAATTAAATCGCAATTAGAAAACAATGGAGAGGAGGTAAGTACCAAAATTATCACCCAAATCATGTCAACGACATCAAAACTGATGGTAGGAATTTGACTCGAGTCAGTTCAGTTCTTCTTTTTATATTGGAGTACTTTTGGCGCGTAATTCAAATCTACAAATGACACGATAAGTATTAAACACTAGAATTTAAAAAGAATACTAGTATCTTTATTTACTATCGACGAGTTCAATGTATAAAACAATAAATATTTAATTTATTTTTTTATATTAATAACTATATTTAGTAATTCTTGAAATGGATGGATAATTAATTTTTTTATGATTGAAAGCATTTATAAGTGGACGGATGGTTTTTAAATATCAAATATATTAATAAAATCTTAGATTAAGCACAAAATAGATTAAAGTATCCTTCGAAGTGGAGCTGTAACGCTTGTGGTTGGTCTAAGAGCTGGTTTAGACAAAAATTGGTTAGGCCTACTAAGCAGGATTAGGCTTAAAGTCCTATGAGAAATACCTTGATCAACTCTTTTATCCCCTCTACTACTAGTTAAAGCTTCGCTGAAAGGCTGAGCGCTACTTTCTTTGTACCTATTTGAAGATGAAATAGTTCATGTAAAATAATTCAAACATTAAATGAATTCTAACCTTAATGATAAATCATCTTCATTAGCGTTTGATTGAAAGGATACCACGTGATATTGAGGTTTATCAGAAAGTGGTTCCGATTTTGGTAAAACACCATTGTACAAGAGAAGGTCATCGACTAGAATCTATAATATAGCTTAGTTTAAAAATTTTTACAACTAAAACTGTTGACGATAAATACACTTACACCAAACTCTTTAACACCTCTATTAACCGTTTTTGAATAATTCCATAATTTTATTCGTGAAACCGCCACAGGAACGTCAAATACGACATAAATACGATTTAACTAACATAAAAATAGGCCTATATTAGACATTTTAAAGATCTCTAGAATAATAACTAAAACCTTACAACTCCGGGTAAAATTGGAGCAAGCCACATGTGATGGGCATCGGTAGTGTCGTTAAACCCATCAATTAATTTATCAGGGGTTCTAACATCCTCCGTAACATTGTCTAAAACATTTACGCTATCAGGGTACGCGGCAATATCTGCAAACTCAAAATATTTTAACCCTTCTACTTAAATTTAACGCGAATTCTTTGACAACTAACTGTTCTCCATCAATGGTATTTTAACTCCCATTGCGTCATAAAATTCAATGGCATTCAACCCAATGTAGTACTGATCTCCCCAAGTGGACAGAAGTTGAAATTGAAATATGACTTCAGTTAATTAGTAATTAAGGAAAATAATAAGATTGAAATGAAGATTGGAAATTATATTATAATAATAAAGATACAGCCATAAGGCATAATGGGTGATTCGTAATCCCCCATTGAAGAGGATTCGCTGCATAGGTAACTCCTTAAAGAAGTGGAGTCCATATTAGGGGTGTATAAATTGGAAAATGGAGAAGAATTTCTGAAAGGTATTTCTTGGACATAATCGAAATAGCAACAACCGGGAGCTCGTCGAATTATATATCCTTCTAACATTGGAACTGGTAAGTCATCTACGACAACTGACATAAACTTTACCTAAATGAATTTGGTTGGTTAATTATTAAGGGTGTGCGGGTAGTGATTTTTCAATTTCAAATTGGGTTTGGGTAATCAAAAATATATTGTTTTCGGGGGTATCGGGGCGGGTACCCGAATTTTTGTCGGGGGTATTCGGGCCGGGGTAATTAGGCTTAGTCGAAAAATGGTTGTCGGGTATTAAAAGTTACGAGGAATAGTTATCAGGGTGGGTACCCAAATATTTTTGGGGTAATTAGGCTTAAATAAATAGATACTTTATTAAAAATATTCCTTTAGTACACTATATTTATTGTTATATCTCAATCCTCAAGCGCAAGCTAGGTTAGACTTCAATGTATGGTCTTTCTCAAATTCTTTCGCTTCTCTATCTTTTGGTTCCCCTTTCTCCTTCTTATCTATTCTTAGTCTTATTTCAACACGGAATACTGGTCATGGGATGATCTAGGTGTATAGAGGTGTGTCGCTCGTGTGTGTGGTGATTCTGGTCTGTCTTAGTTAGAAAATACCACAGGACGCATACCTTATGCCAACTAAATTTCATGGCATGTCATCCTTGAAAATTCGAGTCTTTCTAAACTGGACAGTGGGTGGTCCCCCTCTGATTCCTATCTTCTACTGGCAGCAAAAAATAACCGGAAAACCTGTCTCAGCTCAACAGGACAATGGTGAAAGGGGGAAGGGAGTATTTTTACTCCCCAAATAGTTTGGAATAGTTGGAAAAGACATTTGGGGGTGTTGGGGCGGGTACCCGAACCCCAAGGGATAATCTTTGGGTCTTTGGGGTAAGGCTTACTCCAGAGAAACTGTCTTCTTGACTAGCGTTATAATTCCAAATT